>NC_057864.1:370091752-370393895 GCF_019393635.1 Dromiciops gliroides | reverse complement strand
TACTCTTAGTTCTTAGCACAATGCTTGCCATATAGTAAGTGCTTAATAAATGCTTTTCTCAATCATTCATTCATTTCCTGTTCTGACTATTATGAACTCTTTGTTGATATGGTCACTGCATTTTTGCTTCACAAACTGTTCCCTTTTTATTGTTCAGAATTTAGTCTCAGACAAAAATCCCCCTTGCTGTTTATTTTGAGATATAAAATTGATAAGGAAATTATTTACCAGAAATTCCATTTTTAGTAAAATGAGATTTTTAATAGATGGCTAGACAGATGAAGTCCCACATATTGTGTCTGTGCCAGTTTTGTGATGTGTACCAGAAACATGGGCAGCTAGGTGGCTAGAGTGCCGACTCTGAAGTCAGGAAGATTCATCTTCCTGAGTTCAAATTTGACCTCAGACACTTACTATCTGGGCAAGTCACTCAATCCTGTTTGCCTCAGTTCCTTATCTGTAAAATGAGCTGAAGAAGGAAATGGCAAACTACCGGGGTATCTCTGCCAACAAAATCCCAAATGGGGTCATGAAGAGTCTGGACTGGAAGTTTATAATACAATCTACACTTCTTCCTTTTTCTCATTTCATCTTTCCCCAGATGTTAATTATATTGCATTTTCCCCCCATTATGTTCATGGATTTTCACAGGTGTTTTTCTTTTTATATGTAGTATTACTCTGCTGCTCCTTTTAGCAAATGTGTTGTTTTAACAAAGGCTATCCTTCCATAATCATATTCCAATCATGAATCACATTCCATTATGCCTTGGTGATCTGCAAGAGATCATATTACCTCCTCTGGTTAAAATTTCAAGTTCACTTTGTGAATAATATTCTTCTTATTGATATGTTGAAATTTAAGGCCAAAGTAACTGGTGATTGTTGTCACCTTCCAAAATATGTTGCTCGCTGGAAGCTTTTACCACTTAATAGCATTCCAATACTGAATGAAAACTATCTACTTTTGGAGGAATATCTAATCCATGAATCCATTTCTGAGTTAAAAGATTAAAAAGTTAGCTAAAATGGGATTTCATTTTCATTGTCATTACTTTAACAACTTAATAATAAGACCTTATACTTAGTCTATGAATAAGCATTTGTGAAAGACATAATATTTAATAATACATACCAACATAGACTATTTAACTGTATTGTCTTTAATGGCATTATACATTTAGATAAAAAATTTACAATATTGGACAGCTGAACATTTTTCCTCTTGACCATACATATGTAAGTTGTAGGGTTGAATGAGATAACACACGAAAAAGTGCTTTACAAACTGAAAAATTCTATAAAGGCTAGCTATTACTGCTATTTTTGTTATTATCATTGTTATTGTTTTTGTTATGATTACAATTTGAAATGACTTTTCAGTTCCTTGAATTTTACTTCCTATATTTTGGACAATAATTTAAGTACAAATAAGTTCAATTTCAAAAGCACTTCTTAACTATCTACCAAATGCTGCACTAGATAAGAGGAAACAAAGAAAAAATGATGAAAACAGTTCTGGACTTCAAAGAACTTACTTTCTATATGAATGAAAATAGCATGGATTGGAGAAAAGGAGATAATCCATAATCTTAATGCCATTATTAATTCCAGTGCTTTGTATGGTATAATGACAAAGAATTCCTTTAATTTCTTTTGTGTTTTTTTTGGGGGGTGGGGTAATGAGGGTTAAGTGACTTACCCAGGCTCACATAGCTAGTAAGTGTCAAGTGTTTGAGGACAGATTTGAACTCAGGTCCTCCTGAATCCAGGGCCGGTGCTCTATCCACTGTGCCACCAGCTGTCGCCCTCTTTAATTTGTAAGATGAAGGGAAACCCTAATATATTCAGCAAAGAGATCTAAAATATTATTAATATTATTACTGTAGTTTTAAATGCTGAGAAAAATACTTTAAAAAATTTGTGCTTTCTTCTCTCAGGTCAGAAATGATACTGGGAAAAGAATGCTTAGTTTGCAGAGGCCCTGAGTTTGTATCCCAGCTTTACTATTTGCTAAGTAAGTGATATTTGGCAAGCCACTTATCTGCTTTTAGGCCTCAGTTTCCTCAGCTATAAAATGACAGGGTTGAATCTTAATTTTCTTCCAAGTCTAAATCTATATATAACACTTCCCATAAAATATATTTCAAATTCTTGTTGGAGTTTGCTATGGCTTGCTCCTCACCCATGGCCTATGGATGGACCAAACATCTTTTGAGTTTCTAGGCCTTAGGTTGGAAGTCTTATAAGGCTATAATATATGTATAATTTCAAATGTAGCTGAGTTTTGGAAACTTGATTTATCCATATAAACTGGGTCCTGGAAGTCAGCCCTATTGCTGCCTACTTCCTAGAATCCTCTACTATATTTCCTTGGAAGCCTAGATTCTTGGAACCCAGAAATACATGATCTATTTTGAGTAATGTAAAGTAAAACAGGAACTTTATGTTTTCTGTAAATGCTGAACCTTGAAAATCTGTCCTTTTTTCCGGAGCTCTAAATAAGCCCCATCCATTTCTCCTTGAACATCAGAAAAACATTCTCTTTCATGCACTCCAGAAAGCATATTGTCTTCACTGAGCTTCCTAAATCTCCTTCTGTTTCCTCTGAACCTCAGGTCTATTGATTATGAACTTGTGGTTGTGAACTCCAGACAGGTAATAGAAGATCAAAGCTATATGTTTTTTGGCTTGGAAAGGGCTGCGAATTCTACCTTCCCCCTCTTCCCTGCTTTCCCCTAAGCCGGTATGAGTGACACCATCTCCTTGTTCAAAGAAGCTCAGGCCAGACAATCAAAGAGTTTGACTTTAAGCTCAAGAGCAATGAATGTGAGGGAAATGGATTGATATTCAATAGATGGCAAAACTTCAGTCCTATGGATTAACTGGGAACTGGCTGACCTCATCTATGGACTATCCAAAGTTGATGCTTTCTTCTGAGTGTTTTTCAATATATGCTGTTCATGAAGTGATGAGAGTTTTAACAGGGACCAATGTCAAGTTGCTGCTCTGGGATAAGGTCTATGTCTAGGCTCTGAATTCACCACTACCTACCACTTTTGAATCTTATATCATTGAAAGAACTAACCACATAGAAGATGTCAGAGATCCATTAAGGTATGAACAGTGACTAAAACAATGGTGTGTATGCATTAGGAGCTGGACATTAGACCTGAGATTTCCTTGATATAGTGAATTCCAGGTGAGCAAACTCTACCAGTGCAGGTCAGCACCTTTCCTGCACCTTAATAAACAAAGAGTTACCTGAGGGAGTCAAGTAATTTTCTCAAAATCACAGTCAGAATCAGCTTGGAGGTCATCTCTGATCACCACACCACACAGTCTCTATGTATATAAAATAGGCACTTAATAAAATGTCTATTGAATTGACTCTTTGCTACTTTCACATGGTCCCAGCACTGAAATACATTATACCATTATTGGTAATTGTCCTCAATTGGATAATGATAATAATAATAGTTCAAGTTTACAAAGTCCTTATAAAAACCATGTGTGTGCATGAGGAAGAGGGGGAAAGATTAAAGAACTTTGCTCATGGTTGCCCAGCTGGTAAGTTCCAGTTGAGATCTGAGCCCAGAGCTTCTGATTCCAAGCCCAGTGTTCTTTTCCAGAAGAATCTCTCTTACTTCTCTCACTAGCTTTTAAAAATGTCCATTGGCTGCTCTGATGAATTCAATGATGCCCACATCGATTAGATGCTTCTATCAGCCAGTCTCCAATGTAGCCACCTCAATAGGCTGCTTTTTCTGTGATTCATGGGAGGCCTTGCTGAAAACCCTGGCTGTAAAATACTAGACTCAGCACTCTGGTGAAAGAAAACAGAACCTCTTTTGAGAGGTATCTGGTGACAAAAACAATTTTTCAGAACGTTATCTTTCCCCTTGGACCTGTGGTCTTTCCTATCTCCTCTCTAAGTCTACTGGACCACTGGAAAATGTGGACCTATAATGCCAGCTTTGGCAGCTGTGGCTCAGCTCTGCAAGAAGTTCATTGGGACATTCTTGTGGTTGGGTGGTAAACAATCATTTTATGTGTGCATTTCAAAGATAAGCAGCTAAATCACAAGAATGCACTTTTTGGTTTTGCTTGCTGGGAAAAAAATTTGAGTCCTCCATAAACAGCTATCTACCCATACTAAATACATATTAAAACCAGAAGCAGTCCTTTGAAAAGTTTCATCAGATAGTAGAAATCTTAAAGCTGATGTGGAAAACATATGCCAATTTTGTTACAAATTTGCAATGGTTTCTTGGTAGAACTGATAAAATTATTACAAATATTATGGCTTAATTTTGAATAGAGTCATATGCCTAGACTGTTGGGATACTGCATATGGAAATAGTAATAATAATCATTCATTCAATAAATACATAGGGGATCCCTATAGTTGATGCAGTTTTAAGTTTGTTAAAGCTTAAAACACCAACATTTTTAGTTTATTAAATTTTAAAACTGCATTAAGACTCTTGGGTCATACTTTATATTAATTGACATTTATGTATAAAATGTCATGCTAAACTGCTGGGGAGAATAGAAGGATAAATAAGACCTAGTCACAGCCTTCAAGGAACTTATGGTAATGATAATTTGCTTTATCATTATCATATAAAAGTGACATAGTTTTCAATATTACTTATGATAATTATTTGGATCTGGAAGGAACCTTTAGGGATGATGATGCTTATCACATTGGTCTAAAAGTTTGTGGCATATTTACCTATTCACATCAGAGCTAGACCTCTATTCCACTTTGGTCTTCCTTTCTACCTGTTTATGATGTACGTCAAAGGAAATTTACAAAAACATAATTGTGTAGAAGCAGTGTGACATATTGGACAGAGGTCTGACTTTGGCATTAGGAGTATCTGAGTTTGGGGCAGCTAGGTGGCTCAGTGGATAAAGCACCAGTCCTGGATTCAGGAGGACCTGAGTTCAAATCTGGCCTCAGACGCTTGACACTTCCTAGCTGTGTGACTCTGGGCAAGTCACTTAACCCCCATTGCCCTGCAAAAAAAAAAAATGAGTATCTGAGTTTTACTCTTACCTCTGACCATGGGTCTTGTTAACATTCTATGGATGCCTTTGGGAGGAAATTTCTCATTAGGAATTCTCTTTATCAATGAAATCACAGGTCTAGTTTTTAAAAAAATCTGTATATAGCTCTTTAATCATAATATTCTAGGTAAGAAACCACAAATTAATCAATACTACTTATGTCCTTCCAACCTATACAACCTTCCTTGGGTCCAAGGACCACCAACTCCACTTTCTGTAAATAAGCTCCAAATTATCAATCTCAGTGGTAGTGAACAGTTAGTGGAGGTGATTAAAAAATTCATAATCCTTCTGTTGATGTCAATCTCTCTCAAGGTGGCTTGGGCTTGGCTCTGACCATAGTCTTCTTCAGGTATCACTCATGTGGATTCCAGCTCATTTCTTCTGGGCTCATTTAGTTGCATCTCTTCCCCCTTTCATATAAGTAAGTATGAGGTAAGTATAAAGGGAAGAGTTGTTTTTTTTTTCTACAGGACATAAAAGGCCTAGTTCTCAGTACTGTCTAAGATGCTGGGAAGGAAGAACATAGATCTTCCTCTTAGTGTGGTACCATTTCGATAAAACTCTCTCTCATACTCAGTTCCTTTTTCCAGGATTTCCATGCTTTGGTTCCTTCTTACATTCCTAGGCTCTCTTGGTGGGTAGAATCCATGGGCTTAGTCTCATACTAGGTAGGTTACATATAAATGTATGTGTGTATTTATATGTGTGTGTGCGCACATGTGGGTGTGTGCAATTAGCCCAGAAATTATTATAAGTGTAATAGATGTTCCCAGACATACACCCAAAGCCTCTTTCCTGAAAAAGTTGGGCATTCTTCTTGACCTAGTACCAAACTACCTCACTGATAGAGTTTGTTCTTTCTCTTTTCTTTATTTTCTCTTTTCTTTTCCTTCCTCCCTCCCTTCCTTCCTCCCTCTCTTCTCTTTCTTAGTTTCTTTCTTTCTTTCTTTCTCTTTCTTCCTTCCTTCCTTCCTTCTTTCCTCCCTCCCTTCCTCCTTTCCTTCCTTCCTCTCCCTCCTTCTCTTCTTTCTTTCTCTTTCTTTCTTTCTTTCTTTCTTTCTTTCTTTCTTTCTTTCTTTCTTTCTTTCTTTCTTTCTTTCTTTCTTTCTTTCTTTCTTTCTTTCTTTCTTCCTTCCTTCCTTCCTTCCTTCTTCCCTCCCTCTTTTCTCTTTCTCTCCCTTCCTTCCTTCCTCCTTCCCTCCCTCCCTCTCTTCTCTCTCTCTCTTTCTCCCTCCCTCCCTTCCATCCTTCCTTTTTTCTTTCTCTTCTTTCTTTTGTAGAAGAATTAGCTCACTCAAGCTGGCCATTGAACTTTGCCTTTAAAAGGAGACAGATACTCACAAGAAAGAGAAGGGACACACACAGAGGCTACATAGAGAGAGGCCTCCTGTGCATCTACTTGGCTTCTTTAGGGAGCCACATAGAGTTAGCATTGGTGCCAGATGGAGATGCAAGAAGAGAGAGGTGGCTCCTCTATGAGAAAGAGGAAAAATATTTGAAACTTCTATGGGATAAAGTTGGAAAGGAGACAGAGATCCCAGCTCAGTTAAGCAAAAGCATCAGTGCATTGGTCTTGTCTGGCAGTGCCTGCTTCATTCTGTACCTTTTGTCAGCCATCTCTCTGCCAAGATGTAGGAGACAGACTTCTTTGTTAGCTTTTTGAAGGTCACTGTACTGAGCAGAGTTCTACTACCTTTTATATTTTTGAATATTTTATTTTTCTCAATTACACATAAAGCAATTTTCAACATTTGTTTCTTTCAATTAATTTGAGTTCCAAATTCTCTCCCTCCCTGTCCTCTGCCACTTTTCAAGATTGCTTTCCTTTATATTTGTTTTCTTATTGTATAAATTGGTCTCTTCAATAAACTGGTTTTTGAGTAACTGAAATTACATCTCTGACAGGTTTCCCCAGTAACAATCCCTTAGCAAATGACATTGCACTGATTTATCTCAATGTGCTCTAAGACATTGGATGTATCCCAAAAATGAGTGGTGGTAAGGGACTGAATTTGGAAAAAAGCTATACGTAGAAAAAATGTTCTTGTCACAGGAGTTATTTGATTAACTATAACATAATTTTTTAGTCACTGTAGCAAACATCTTTGGGATTGGCTAGGCAAAGAATTAAAGGGGCAGCTAGGTGGTGTAGTGGAAAGAGTGCCAGGCATGGAGTCAGGAAGACCCATTTTTCTAAGTTTAAATCCGGCCTCAGACACTTACTAGCTGGGTGACCCTGGGCAAGTCACTTAAACCTGTTTGTCTCAATTTCCTTATCTATAAAATGAGCTGGAGAAGGAAATGGCAAACCACTTCAGTATCTTTGCCAAGAAAACCCCAAATGGGGTCATGAAGAATTGGACACAACTGAACAATAAAAACAAAAGGCAAAGAATTCACCAGCCCTTAGAAGATGTTTTATTACATAAGTGCTGGCTAAAAGGTTTTTTTGCTTCTGAATTTTCAAAATTCTCATCTCGCTAAGTAGTCTTTCCAAACTGGTCAGTGCCTCTCATTTATTTGTCCCCTAAATCAGCATTCTCAGAACTTTAAGCTCTTCTCCTTTTCTATGCCTTTTGTTTTTCCTAGGAGTAGTTAGGAATCTCTGCTTTTGCTCAGATATTTTGAAGATTTCCAGAATCAGCATCCCATGAACTTCTCCCACTACCACTTATCCGCAACAGAGGTAATTTAGCTCTGTTCTTTGAGGGGGGAAACAGGTCTTTGATTGCCCTGCAGTCTGGCTGCTTTCCAGTTTTCTTGCACGATGATTAAGTGTGCCTTCGTCCCCCCTAAACATTTAGAAAAGCTTAAATTATTGGCATTATCAGGCTTAGAAAATTTAGGGCCCAGATAATGACGAGCTTTTCCTACCTCTAGATTGAGCTCATTGCAAAGAGGCCCAACAACAACTGTACAGTATAGATAGAGATCTAAACCAATAAGTATAATATACACAACTGCAAGGATCTCAATACAGCATTCCTTTCCCTCTATCTCTTGTCACTTCCTCTCCTCCCCTCTGACCTTTCTAAACATCCAGATATTTATTTTCATTTTCATTTAGTCACATGTGGGGCCTTGTAGTTCACTCGGCCCTGCCAGCCACTTTATCCAAGCAGCCCAGGCCCCCTGAAGAGTGTCAGTAAAGATTTTGAGACAGAAGGACTTTTGCAAAAAGGGAGACACAAAGATAGAGAAGACAAAAAACTAAAACAAAACAAAACAAAAAAGAGGCAATGCAACTATCAACCAGGCTCCCATGTCCTACCTGGAGGTATTCAGTTATTATGGTATGAGTCATGGCTTTCATTCATTAAGACACAAAATAAAATGTTGGAGATTTTAGATTTCTCCTAAGTGTTTGAAGAATAACCCTTCTTTTAAGATATTTTTATATCTTCTAACCCAGATCCTTTTCCTCTTGACTTCCCTAGATAGCCCTTGATTTGGAAATAGGTGAACTTCTTTCTTGTGATAACTCAATCTTTTTTCTCTCTTAGCATCTACCTAGGTCTGTGGCCTCTTTCAAGGGGATGAATGCTGGCTGTAAAGTCCTGGACCCCATCAATGAAGAGGACCCTTCTTAGACCCAGATTAGAGAATTAGTCTTCTAGTTTCAATCAGGAGGTACAATAGGTCCAGATGGAGCAAACATTTGACTAATATCGAAGATGATATTTTTGGGGATGTGGTTAGGTAGACGCCAGAGAGGCCTTCTTGAGGATGGATCGAAAGTCTGTCTCTGCCATATGCCTTATGAACTGCCACCTCGAGGTTCCTTGGCCCTCTGTTAATGCCTGCTCAGGCTCGGTGGGAAGCTTTCACTTCCTGGTTTCCATGTCTCTGCCTGGTCCGGTCCTACTCTTTTTAACTTATCCTATCTAAAATCAGCTCCTTGCATTTTTCTTTCTATCTATTTCTCTATTCTGCTTTGGCCTGTGGCCAAACTAGGCTCTAAAGTCCTTCATGTTCTCACACCCAGGAAAATAATGCCTACAAAATGATGCTTCTCTTTACATTTAAATCTGATATATCAGCTTGGATTTGAAGACAGGGGATTCAAATCCATTGATTAAGTATTTTCCTATGCTCTGAGGATACAAAGAGGGAGAAGAGACATAATTGTTCTCAGCTAGGTCATACAACAGATAGAGCACTAGACCTGGAGTTAGGAAGATCTAAGTTAAAATCCTCAGATACTTACTAGTTGTGTGACCCCAGGCAAGTCACTTAACCTTTGTTTATCTCAGTTTCCTCAACTGTAAAATGGTGATAATAATAGTACCTACCTCACAGGGCTGCAAGGATCAAATGAAATGAGAGAGAGAGAGAGAGATGGAGAGAGAGAGATGGAGAGAGAGAGAGAGAGAGAGAGAGAGAGAGAGAGAGAGAGAGAGAGAGATGGAGAGAGAGAGATGGAGAGAGAGAGATGGAGAGAGAGAGATGGAGAGAGAGAGATGGAGAGAGAGAGATGGAGAGAGAGAGAGAGAGAGAGAGAGAGAGAGAGATGTTGTTTTTTGTAGGAAGAATCAACAAAACTTGGCAACCAGATGGATGGGAGAATAAACAAGAGGGATAAGCCAAAGTAGTATAGGAAAGTAGAAGAATTTTCAGAGTACCCTTGTAACTTCTCATTTTAGAATCAGAGAGCAATATTGATGTTTACTCAGTGCTATGTATTTCATTTAAGTATCATCTTGAAAGTGTTTTTGTGTCTTTACCCTATATTTATTTTACACTTAGATTATGCAACTATTGGGAGAAAGAGGAGGAGGCAGGAACACATGGGAGTGCCATGCATATGGTAGATGTTTAATAATATTTGTTTTGATTGAACAGCTAAACCAGGCCAACCTTTGACATATAATATAGTTCTTTAGAAGGCAGATCATTTGGCTATATTTTTTTTTCAAGATACCTTTAATAGTACACAATTTTAGGACTTTCAACTTCTTTGGAGGTTTTGATCATATCTTTATATGAAGCCCAACACCAGTGGACCACTGTTTAAAAATTGTATCTTTTGCGTTTACATCACCTTCCTAATTCCTAATATCTCTCTTTCTTATACTCTACTTAACAAGCCATCTGTCATAATGAAAATATAAAAGAGGGGGAAAAACCCAAGTTCAGCCAAACTGTCCAACACACCAGTGGAGTCTAAACAGTACATGCAATGTTCACATTAATTCTACTTTTTGCATTCTCTTCTCCCATCTATCTGAATAAAGACTTTTGCCTCCTCCCATATACCTTATCATACCTTCTTGACCTTAGGTCTAGGTGTAATATTTGAATTTCTGCCTGACCAGGAAGACATTAGAGCTCCATCTACTAAAGGAATATCTAATATCAAGAGGTAGTCATTAGGGGCAGCTAGGTGGTATAGTGGATAAATCACCAACCCCGGATTCAGAAAGACCTGAGTTCAAATCTGGTTTCAGACACTTGACACTACCTGTGTGACCTTGGGCAAGTCACTTAACCCTCATTGCCCTGCAAAAAAAAAGAGGTAGTCATAATACACATATAGAAAAATATGCACTTGCATATATGGACATTTATCACTTGCAGTCAGAATTGGCTTTACCCATAAGTGATGTAATATGACACATTTCTACCTCCAAATCTCTCTGATTCATCTTGCTGTAGTACATTCAATACTCAGATTATTCAGGTCTTTGGTTAAAATGCAAACCTTGAGTGTCTTCAGGACACCTTTATCAGATACTAACATCTTGGCTTGCATTAGTTTATGCGGATAGCTATAGGGAGTTTAGGTTCCCAGGGGAATAGGATTTAAGAAAGGTAAGTTTTAATGCAGATGGGAGAGAATGTTCTGAAGCTCAGTAGTCTCTGTGTAGCTGGAAAGAAGTGTGATAATTTCTAAGATCCTTTCTTATTTGAAACCAGATGTTTCTCTATGACCCTATATGAGCCCTGGATTCCAATAAAAGGTGGGAGTCCAAAAAAAGAAAGAAGGAAGAAAGGAAAGGAGTGGTGTCAAAGAGCAATTTCTCTCAATTTGTAATTTCCCTGAGAAGCAGTCTTGTTTGATAACAGTGTCAAGTATATTCTCCTTTTGCCCTTATTCCCCTACCAGTGGTTAAAAAAGTCACATTCAAAAAGGTTTGAGGTTTATAGTTGAGAGCTATAGTAATTGACTATCTTGAATGTTATTTCAACCTACTGTTTTGAAAAGGCACCATACTAAAAGACCTAAGTTCTAGTCTCAGACCTGCCATTTACTAGTCATGTAACCTTGGGGTACACCTTTACCTCCCAGAGTTTTGGTTTCCTCATCTATAACATAAGAATGTTAAGGGCTAAAATTCTAGATAAACTTTCTAAAATATCTAATGAGTGGTCACCAATAAATTATAAGCTTTAGCAAGAGTTGGACATTTAAGCATTTATTAAGGAGAATAAGAATTTGTTAAAGAGAGAAGAAAGGCCTAGATTCCTCTATCTATTAAAGGGAGAGTGCATTTCTAGCTGCCTTCTCCACCAGTATCCCCAGGAAAAAGAGCAAGTCAGAGCACCGGGCTCTTCCTTCTTCCTCCCACTAGCCTACGTCACTTCCTGATGCCACAGAAAAGACTCCTGGTCTTGCCCTCAAAGACCTTCGCTTCATGGGCAATGCCTTCCTCCTCAAATCCAACTCATAGAATTTCTCACTTCCTTCAAGAATAGTCTCAAGAATTACCTTCTTCACAAAATCCTTCTTGACATCTCCATCCCAACTGCCAGGGCCTTTCCTCTCTATCTTGTATTATTATGTATATATTAATTATTTATATAACAGAAAGGTTCGATTCGTGAATTCTGCATAGAAGAGAAAGTCTCATGTAGCAAGAGACTAGCCAATGAACCTAGCCCCTATGAGCATGAGTAGAATGTCACTGGTACAATTCCCCACATGAAAGAGGCTGGGCTATTTCCTTCCAGGAGGCTCATAACGATATGCAATAGAAGTGCCTTGGAGAGACTTTGAAGCATGTACAAACATTCTATAACTGGTTACAATATGCTAATCATCTATCAACTATCAGCCTCTTTGATTAGCTGTAGGTGAGGAACTGAAACTGGAGGTGCCTTCAAAAGGCATTAATCCATTGGTTTTAGCCTCTTGACTAACTTCTTTTTATTTTTATTCTGAATTCCAAATTCTCTTCCTCCCTTCCCTTCTCCTCACTCATTGAGAAGGCAAGAAATGCAATACATATGAAGTCATGCAAAATCTATCTCCATATTACCGCATTGTAGAAAAATGGAAGATAAATAAAGTGAGAGAATATATGCTTCAGGGGCAGCTAGGTGTTGCAGTGGATAAAGCACCAGCCCTGGATTCAGGAGGACCTGAATTCAAATCTGGCCTCAGACATTTGACATTTACTAGCTGTGTGACTCTGGGCAAGTCACAATTGCCTCACCAAAAAAAATATTATTAAGAATATATGCTTCAGTCCACATTCAGAGTTCATCAGTTCCCTCTTTGGAGGTTCATAGATTTCATCATGAATCCTTTGGAAACATAGTGGCTCATTGTATTGATCAGAGTAGCTAAGTCTTTCACAAATGATTTCTATTACAATAATGCTGTTATTGTGTACAATGTTATTTTTGTTCTATTCACTTAACTTTGCATCAGTTTAGATGTCTTTCAAGGTTTTTTCTGAAACCATCCCCTTCATCATTTCTCAAAGCACAGTAGTATTCTATCACAATTACATACCATAGCCTTTTCAGTTTCTTCAATTGATGGGAATACCCTCAGTTTCCAATTCTTAGCACCACAAAGAAAATTGCTATAAATATTTTAGTACATATGCATCCTTTTCCTTTTTTTTTTTTTTTTGTTTTTTTTTTTGTTTTTTTTGCTGGGCAATGGGGGTTAAGTGACTTGCCCGGGGTCACACAGCTAGTAAGTGTCAAGTGTCTGAGGCCAGGTTTGAACTCAGGTACTCCTGAATCCAAGGCCAATGCTTTTATCCACTGCGCCACCTAGCTGCCCCCATCCTTTTCCTTTTTTGGGGGGGGGTACAGACTTGGTAGGAATCTTGCTATGTCAAAGGGTATGCACACTTTTATAGCCCTTTGGGCATAGTTCCAAATTGTTCTTCAGAATGACTGAACCAGTTCACAGCTCCACCAATTATTTATGTCTACCTATTTTTACACATCCCTTCTAGCATGTCTTTTTTTCCCCTGTCATGTTAGCCAATCTGATGGATATAAGGTACAATCTCAGAAGTTGTTTTAATTTGCATTTCTCCAATCAATAGTGATTTAGAGTGATTTTATATGACTATTGATAGCTTTGATTGCTTCTACGGAAAACTACCTGTTGAGGCTGACTTCTTTTTCATGGCTGACATCTTGTAAGAGACAATGTTGTAGAGAAAGAGGCCCTGAATCTTCTCCCCATCAGAGGCAAACATATTGCCCCATGAATGCAGGTCTTGGTTCTTTGCTTGAATTGATATTTGTTCTTTCATTTTGGGTTAAGAAATTGGTGGCTATTACTTTATGAATCTTGAAAGGTCAGGAGAATGGCCTTATGCTTTCAAAAGTTCAGGAGGGAGAGCCTTCTGGGAGTTTGAGACTTCAGGAATCTGGGAGTCAAGTCTATTCTGGGTTTTCCAGTCAAGCATCAATTCCCTGTAGAACAAGGAGAAACCTTTGAGACCCATCCTAGGAGTAGTTGAGATGGGGTCTCATATGGCAATGTGAACTTGCTGAAATAAGAAATAAGTAGAAATTGCAATAAGTCTGAGCTTACTCTCTACAGAGACTGATGGTACAGGAGAGAGTGCACACAGTAAATATCCCTTTGTAATTAATTGGTGTTAATTGGTTAAATGGAATTAGTGTATTAGTCAATTGCTGATTGTAGTGGAGGGAGCACATACCTAGAATGGGGACTGAAACAAATGGCTTTTGACATTCCAACCCCTTAAAAGTATCCCTAGAATCCTGAGGGAGATGTTCCATCCTGGCCATGTGAGCCCAGAGAGTGCTTACTAAATATATACATGTTGTACTCACCTCCTCCTTTATATTCTATATTGTAAACTTCTTGAAAAAAACAATTATTATAGTAATAAGTATCTCCTATGCCTAACACAGTGCTTAACACATACTAGGTACTTAATAAATGCTTCTTGATTGGCATACATGCATGTATGCATGTATATGTGTATATGCACACAATACACATCTACAATACACACATGCCACATGCACACATGTACACACACATCTAAGAATGCACATAATACATGCATACATGCATACAGTTACACATACACACATGCAGGTGCCTACACATGTACATATGCACATGCCTACACACATATGCATATATACATGTGTGTACACATATGCATACCCACACATATATGCATATGTATGCATATGTATACCTACACATGTACGTGTGCATATGCATATGTATATGCATATACATATACATATACATATACATATACATATACATATACATGATAGTAACTAGGGTGAGATGGTCATGTATCAAAAATATGAGATAATAGGATAGCCCACATTGTGTATTAATGTCTCAGAGATATTGAAAGGAAAAAAAAATAGGAGGCTTCCGGGATATAGGGTATGTCTTTTATGGAAGAATTATAGGAAAACATGGGTAAGAATTGCATAGAATTAGGTACTATACAGGAGTTGCTTTTTGTGTTCATGCTGTGAGTATACAAATCGAGGATCTTTCAATTGATCAAATATCTGCCCTGCTCTGAAAAATCATAGAATTTAAAAAAATACTTATTTTGAACTCAAATAAAAAAAGGTAAAAAAGGACCATTTCCATGTATATGGCAAAACATAAAAAGAGGATTCAATATAAAACCATGAATTTCCATTTCTGTTTGCTTTTTAAAAAACTATGAAACAAAGCTACACTGCTTTTCTGTGCTTCCTTCTAAGTTTTCTTTTGTTCTTTGCTGTGTACTTTTTATTTTTTTTCCTCCCTCTCTCCCTACCCCACCCTAGACAAGGCTACCATATGCAAAACATAGCACGTGTACTTCTGTTTATCAGTTCTTTCTCTGGATGTGGATAGCATCTTTGTTCATAAGTCCTTGTACTTGATTTGAGTATTTATAATGATCAAAATGACTTAGTCACTCAAAGTTGTTTTTAGAACAGCATTGCTGTTACTGTGTACAACACTCTCCTGATTCTAATCATTTCATGCTTCATTATATCATGCAAGTCTTTTCATGTTTTTTTTCTAAAATCAATCAGCTCATCATTTCTTATAGCATAGTAGTATTCCAACACAATTATGTAACAACTTGTTCAGCCATTCCCCACTGATGGGCATTGCCTCAATTTCCAGTTCTTTGCCATCACAAAGAGAGCTGTTATAAATATTTTGGAATATCTAATTTCTTTTCCTTTTTTTCTCCAATCACCTTGGGAGACAGACCTAATAGTTGAATTACTGGGTCAAAGGGTATACAGTTTTATAATTCTTTGGGCATAATTCTAGTTTGTTCTGCAAAATGGTTGAATCAGTTCACAATTCTACCAACAATGAATATATCCCAATTGTTCCACATCCCTCCCAAAATTTGTTGCTTTCCACTTCTATCATTTTTAGCCAATCTTATAGGTGTAAAATAATGTCTCAAGGTTATTTTAATTAGCATTTTTCCCAATCAATAGTGATTTAGAGCATTATTTCATGTGACTTTATATAGTTTTGATTTCCCCCCAAAAAACTGCCTGTTTATATCCTTTGACCTTTTCAATTGGGGAATGATTCACATTTATATAAATTTGATGAAATTCTTTATATGAGATATGAAACCTTTACTAAGAAATGGTCTATAAACTTTTTCTTGCAATTTTCTGTTTTCCTTCTAATCTTGCCTACATTGGTTTTATTTTTATAAAAGCTTTCTAATTTAATGAAATTGAAATGATTCACTTTATACCTCACAATGCTATCTCTTGTTTATTCATAAATTGTTCTCCTATCCATAAGTCTTATAGGTAATATGCTCCATGTTATTCTAATTTTTCTATGATATTCCATTTATGTCAAGATCATGGTTCCATTTTGACCTTATCTTGGCAATTGGTGAAAGATAGAAACACAGAATTTAAGATAAAATGAAAAAATATGTGTGAAAGTGCTTAAAGGGCTCTACAAAGACAAGGTATACTACTACTACTATATTTGATTTAAAACTCCAGGAATTGGTAATTTTGTCATGTATTTCCTCCAACAATGCAGATCACAACACCTCTACAATTTAGTAAGTGGCCTTTGAAAGTTGTGATGGGGCAGCTAGGTAGCTCAGTGGATAGAGCACCGGCTTTGGACTCAGGAGGATCTGAGTTCAAATCCTCCCTCAGACACTTAACACTTATTAGCTGTGTGACCCTGGGCAAGTCACTTAACCCCAATTGCTTCACCAAAAAAAAAAAAAAAGAAAGTTGTTGTGACCCCAAATATGTCTATCTCCCTATAGCCAAACAGATGATGGGCTTCTCAGAATTTAGCTAGGCTAGTTTTTAGACAACAGACATGCTGTCCCTCACTGGGCCTGCCATTGAAACCTTTCCAACTTTTTACGATATGCCAAAGGTCCTCTACTACTATAAACTTTGAGAAACCAGAGCCAACTCCTTGTCATGATGAAGCATGGGCAGAGCACTGTAATGGAGGATCAAACATGAATGTTGCTATAATGGCAACTAGCATTTATTATGACCAAAATGAATGGAAACAATGCTTTTTTTGGTAAACTTTATGCTTTTTGCCAAAGACTAAGTTATAAAGGAGGTGGATTTGTTGATTTCTAGTACCCCCTTTATAAATGTATGATTCTCTGATTCCTAAAATGAATATTCTATGTAAGATCCTTATAGGCTCATGGCAAGACTATAGCAACAACTTTCAAAATGTTATCCCTACCTCCTAACTCTCCTTCTTCCCTGTCTAACCCCAGCCTTTTAAGCATCACTTGATGTCTCCCCACTGACTACTGATTGCCTTAGGAAGACTTTTGAGGTTCTCCAGAATCAGGGTGTGACTTGCCTTTCCAGATGTATCTCTACCACTTACTTTTCTATATAAATTCCATGCTTTTGGTAATCTGGATAATTTTGCAATTTGTGAACATGCAGTCCTTTTGCTCAACTTTTTGACTCTGCTCTTGCCTATCCCTTTGCCTGCTTGGTCATTCCTGCAACTTTTCTTTAATAGCATCTTACTCATCTTTCAGGGCCCAAATGGAATTCTTTGTCATATCTTCCTTAGTTCAAAGTGACCCCTCCCCACTTCTGTATCTCCTTAATACCGACAACAAGAAGCTTTTATGCAGCCCTTTAAAGTTTGTAAAAATGTTTTACATGCCATCTCATCTGCTCCTCATATCAACTCTATGAGGTAGGTGCCATTATAATCCTTCTTTTTATTTATAACAATTGGAGTGATGCCACCTGCTGGAGAGTTACTGCAGGAAAGCTCTGCCATGAGGAGAAGGTAACTGAGGGCAAGCCATGTGGTCAAGTTCCTTGGTGTCAGGAAGTGACGTTTGCTTGTGGGTACTGTCTATCAAAGCTACCAGCCAATCAACTTGAGGAGCCTCCCATTTCTGGGAGGAGAACACGAAGTAGGGAGCAGATGCTGGCAGAGGGCTTCTTCCTCTTTGGGTTTAAGACATCGACTTGGTGGCAGGACTTCACGTGGGAGGTTAGGAAGGCTAGGATTTCCATGCTATAAGAAAGCTGTTCTCAATCTTTCTCTCTCTTTACTATCTTATATCTTTTAATAAACCCTTAAAAGCCTAAACTCTTGGTGAATTTATCAGTGATTTTAGTCAGTTTCCCCCCAAAACTGGGGGGGGGACAGATTAGAACCCACATTTAGATTTTTAAACAGCACACTAAGCTGTGATTACAATTCTTGTTCAGTCATACCCAACTCTTTGTGATCTAATTTGGGGTTGTCATGGCAAAGATATTGACGTAGTCTGCCATATCCTTTTCCAGCTCATTTTACATATGAGGAAACTGAGACAAATAGCCATTTGGTATATAATGAATGATGAATATATGAATTAATAAACAAATGAATACATGAATGAATGAGGATAAATAATTCTAAGTCTCCTTTGCATACAGTCTCAGGGAGGCTGCATCTATCCCAAGGGACTATCAAAATATTCTCAAAATTAAATTTGAATTCATTTAGAATTTTTAAAAAAAGAAATAAATGCTTTTATAGTACAGGTAAGGTGTTAAATAGAGTGCATAATATGTACACAAAATTACTGGATACATTATGAAGGTTGTTTCAGGGAATGATCCTGAAAAATTTAAAATTAATAACATTAACCATCAATAAATTACTTTTCATTAATTAAATGTAGATAGATATATACATATACAGCATATGTGTATATATGCACATATGTTGTATTTGACATTTCCTTTGATAGAATCTAAATATATTAATTATATGAACTGTTAATTTTCCCCCTTAAATTTCCCATGTGCCTAGCACAGTTCCTGGCACATAGTAGGCAGCTAGGTGGCACAGTGGATAAAGTTCTGGCCCTGGGTTCAGGAGGACCTGAGTTTAAATCTGGCCTCAGACACTTGACACATACTAGCTGTGTGACCCTGGGCAAGTCACTTAACCTTATTTGTCTCAGTTTCCTCATATGTAAAATGAGCTGGAAAAGGATATGGCAGACTATGTCAATATCTTTGCCATGACAACCCCAAATTGGATCACAAAGAGTTGGGTATGACTGAACAAGAATTGTAATCATAGCTTAGTGTGTTGTTTAAAAATCTAAATGTGGGTTCTAATCTGTCCCCCCCCCCAGTTTTGGGGGGAAACTGACTAAAATCACTGATAAATTCACCAAGAGTTTAGGCTTTTAAGGGTTTATTAAAAGATATAAGATAGTAAAGAGAGAGAAAGATTGAGAACAGATTTCTTATAGCATGGAAATCCTAGCCTTCCTAACCTCCCACGTGAAGTCCTGCCACCAAGTCGATGTCTTGAACCCAAAGAGGAAGAAGCCCTCTGCCAGCATCTGCTCCCTACTTTGTGTTCTCCTCCCAGAAATGGGAGGCTCCTCAAGTTGATTGGCTGGTAGCTTTGATAGACAGTACCCACAAGCAAACGTCACTTCCTGACACCAAGGAACTTGACCACATGGCTTGCCCTCAGACACCTTCTACTCATGGCAGAGCTTTCCTACAGTGACTGTCCAGCAGGTGGCATCACGCCAATCATTACATATAGATGAGGAAACTAAGGCTGGCACAAGTTAAAAATACTATTCATATGACACTTGTCATATACTTACTTCTTTTTAGCATATTTTTATAATATATACTTATATATGTTTATCCCCTAATAGATTGTAAGCTCCCTGAGGTCAGGGTAATTTCTCTTTTTAAAGTATTCCTTTGATAACATCAGTATCCAGTTCATAAATCTCTAGTTCTCTTTTTACATATTTATAACCATCATAGTGCCTATCACAATGTTCTACACTCAGTAGGTACTCAATGAGTGTTTATTGGATGAATGAATCTCTGAATCTCTATTGTTGTTATTGTTGAGTTGCTTCAGGTATGCCCAACTCTTCATGAACCTATTTAGGTTTTTGGTTGGTTTGGTTTTTTGGGCAAAGATACTAGAATGGTTCGCCATATATTTTTCTGGCAAATAAGGAAATTGAGGCAGACAGAGGTAAGTGACTTGCCCTGGGTCACATAGCTAATAAGTATGTGAGACTAGATTTGAACTCAGGAAAAATGAGTCTTCCTAACTCCAGACCTGATACTTTATTCATGGTTCCACCTAGCTGCTTATCTCTATTAAAGTTTTCCAAAGTTACTGTGAACTTCAAAAAAACACTTTAAGGCTTCTATTTGCTTTCTGTACATGGCTACAAATTAGAGAGTATCTTATTTCTCTTTTTCATCTACATTGCAAGTCTTTTGTCTCAGTCATTATTCAGTTATTCTTTCCTTTTCATCAATTAGGATTCATATAACAAATGAACATTTATGCTTCTAAGATAAATACAATCATTTATTTATTCTCTCTTAAGAGTGAAAAAGCTCATCTACCAATTATTCAGATTTAAAAACCAAAAACTGATTTGTAATGGCTTGGTTACTTTCCTGGAATTCAGACAGAAAACAGTGGCAGATAAAAACTCAGAACTCATAGCTTTTTGTCAATCCTCTGCTTAACCAATTGGAGTCACAGTGTTTCCAATTTTTTTTCTTTTTAAAATAGTTATAGAGCCCATATGTATGAAGAAAATTCTAGTGGCATGTTGGGATTGATATAGCAAAAAAGGAAGAAAGAAGAGTTTTTATTAATTGGTTTATTCCAGTAATAGGACTAGAAGGGTTGAAAGATTATTTGGAAAAGTAAAACTAAATGCAGGCCATAAAGGAAAATTATCTTGTTCTCTCTTCAGAGACAGGTGATTGCAAATTATTCCTTTTGCATTTATTTTTCCCCTAGTTTCCCTTTTATTTTTAGATAAATGTGAGTCAGATAGAGGAGGCAGAAGTAATTTTTAGAAATTCTCTCTTCCCACTCAGCAGACCATATGCTTTATGGGAGCAGGGTCTGTCTTTTCTATATAGTTAGATTGAAAAATAAGCTAGTTATAAAATAAGGTCTAGCTATGTGACGCTGGGCAAATCACTTAAATCTATTTGCCTCAATTTCCTCCTCTATAAAGTGAGCTGGAGGAGGAAATGGCAAACTTCTCCAGTATCTTTCTCAAGATAACCCAAAAGGGGTTGCAAAGAATCAGATGCAACTGAAAAAATAATTAAACAACAAGTATTTATACTATCTATCTCATAAGACTCCTCCTATAAGGATGATGATGTTTGGTAAATGTGAAGTACAGTTTATTGTTGCTATTGGTAGGCAAATGGAATTCTTTAACTGGAGTTTTGAAAACACCTGGCCATCAGGGGCAGCTAGGTGGCACAGTGGATAGAGCACCGGCCCTGGAGTCAGGAGTACCTGAGTTCAAATCCGACCTCAGACACTTAACACTTACTAGCTGTGTGACCTTGGGCAAGTCACTTAACCCCAATTGCCTCACCAAAAAAAAAGAAAAAAAAAGAAAAACACCTGTGATGTATAAAATCTAATGAGTGGTTGCCTTAAATTAGAAGCTTTAGAAAGAGGTTAGCCTTTTAAGTAGTTATTAAAGTGTATTAGAAGTTAGTGAAGAGAGAGAGGGGGATGTAAAACAGCATTCTAAGTGCCAGCCTATCTAAGGGCCAGCTATCTAAGGGCCAGCCTCCATCCTCATGCCAAGCCCCTAGTCCAGACCCAAAAGACCTCGCTTCCCTGAGGCTTCTCCCAGAAGCCCCCTGTGAAACAGGAAACAGGGCTGTCCACACATACAGCCCCAAGCTAATTGGCTGGTAACTTTGATAGAAAAGACCCACAGGCATTAGACATAACTTCCAGATGCCAATCCAATCTTTGAAACCCCAGAAGGGTCACTTCCAGATGCCGAAGTCACATGTTTTCTTTTCATGGTGGAGCTTCCCTGTGATATCTTTCTCAGCAGGTAGGTAGCGCTCTGATTCTCACACTAGTAAGTCTCTGAGGCTAAATTTGAACTCAGGAAGATGAGTCTTCCTGATTCTAGGCCCTGCACTCTCTGTACTGTGTCACTTAGCTGCCCCATACAAATACTACTAGCCACAATTTCCAAATGATGTGACCAAAGCTGAGAGAGCTAAACTGTCTGGTCGAATGACATGTGGCCAAAATAAGATGTGAATGCATGTCTTCTAAGATGAAGTCTAATGTTCTTTCCACAATAATGACATCATGTACATTGGTCTCAGGGGGTCACTGATTTCTAGTTTTACTAGGTTAAGAAAAAATATACACCTGATTACAGAAAAGATACTATAAGTCTCATCAATGGCACACAGTCTCAGGAAAAGTGAACAAGTATGAAACAAATTGACAGTATTTAACATCATCTTAATGATATTTGCTTGGGCATAATTCAAAGGTTAGGATTAGGGTTAGAGTGGATTTATCCTTGGAAGTCTTCAAATTTGTTACTGCACATATTTCTTTCATGTGTGGTTTGGAGTCTCAGATTCTGTGATTCTGTAATTTTCCTTTTCCATTGATCATAGCCAGCATCCACTAATTTCCAAAAATATTTGGTTTTTAGAGATGGCACTATTCTAGTAAAAGAGTACTGATCTATGTGCTGGGTTGGTTGGTTAGTTGTTGTCATGTGTTCTCAAATAAGCCCAAAATGATGTCACCATATTAGAATCAAGTTGCGGTGTGTTCAACTGTGGCTGATCAGACCAATATGATTAGGCCAATATAGACTAATATGTGCTTGCAATGCTCTACCACAGGTTGGGCACAAATAATCAATGTGAACGTTTGGGATGGATTCTCTAAATTTGTACATTGTTTTTTCTTTTGAACTACCTCGATTCTGCTTTGCTTATAGAGCACAGCTCCTTTTCTGATGAGAGCACACCACACTGGGCAGTCCTGTGCCATTTTCTCCCACGTTATGCAACCAATTCCAAAGTTCCTGAGAGAACTTGAAAGTGTCCTTATATGATTTTTCTGACCACCACATGTGTGCTTGCCCTGTGTGAGTCCTTCATAAAATAGTCTTTTAGGCAAATGTACATTTGGTAATGTGGCCAACCCATGGGAGTTGTGCTCTCTGCAGTAGAGTTTGAATGCTTGGCAATTTAATTCCTGAAAGGATCTCAGTGTTTGGTATCTTATCTTGCCAGCTGATCTTCAGAATCTTCTTAAGACAATTCAGATGGAAGCGATTCAGTTTCCTGGCATGGTGTGGATATAATGTTCAGGTTTCACAGGCATACAACAATGAGATCCACACAATGGCTCTATAGACCTTCAGTTTGGTAGTCAGTTTAATATCTCTTCTCTCCTACACTTTCCTTCAGAGCCTCCCAAACACTGAGCTAGCTCTGGTAATGCTTGTCAACCTCATTATCAATGTGTACATTCCTGGAAAGTATACTGCTAAGTTAAGTTAACTTATCCACAGTATTCAAAAGTTCATTTGCTGTAACCAATGGTTCCCCATATGGACTGTGGGGTGCTGGCTGATTGAGCACCTGTGTTTTCTTGGTGTTAATTGTTAGGCCAAAATTATCACAAGCAGCAGAGAACTGATCCATACTTTGTTGCATTTCAGCTTCAGAGGCTGCATTGAGCACAGTCATCTACAAACAAAAAATCATGCACCAATTCGCCCTCCACTTTAGCCTTGGCTTGTAGCCTTTTCAAGTTGAAGAATTGTTCATCAGTGAAGTAGCTGACCTTGATCCTGTGTTCATGCTCATTGAAGGCATTTGACAATATGGCTGAAAACATCATACTAAAAACCATGGGAGCAAGTACTTAGACTTGTTTCACTCTGTTGGTACCTGGGGAAGCATGAGAAAATCATCCATTATCCATAACCTGGGCAAACATGCCATTGTGAAATTGATACACAATACTGATGAACTTCTCTGGGCAACCAAATTTTGACATAATTTTCCATAAGCCCTCATGACTGACAATATCGAAGACCTTGGTCAGTGTGTCAGGAGACCAGAGTTCTGACTTAGTCATTATCCACTGAGTACTCTGGGCCTCAGCTTTGACATCTATTAGACTGGATATTCTCTATGCCTGTTTTTAACTCAGTATAAGACTCTATATTACAATATCCCCATAGAACAAAATAATTAGGTCAAGCTCTTGGAGTATGTTGTAATAATATTTGACTTGGATCACAGTTCTGTGCTTCCCCACCCCCCACCCCCATCAACAGCCCTCCACTTTATTTCTCCAAGCTACCAGCTGGGTTTTTTTCTAGCATAAAAATGACTATAGCACTGCAAGATATTATTGAAAAAGGGATTCACTCCAAAAGTTATGCTGAGCCAACAATGTTAGAAATGGAAAGAGCTAGTACATTTTGTCCTGGAAAAATCCCAGTTCTAGCCATTTATATTGCCTACCTAATGCCCTAGACCCCTGAATTTTAAGTTGGAAGAAAAAAATGGTCATTTTTACATTTGTTTCGAACATCATGATTGACGGTTTCTGGGCATCTTTAAATGTCATTCCTTTCAAAATGTAGCTAATCGTTACACTGTCATGCTGTAGTTTGTGGTTTTGTGCAAGCAATTTAGCAAAGACGTTGGATTACTCTTGTGTGTGTACTGGTTGAAATGGTTGGAACATTTCTATGTTTGCATACACTTTTCATACTGGAAGTGCCTAATCATACAATACCTTTTACTTTAAGGATTCAGAGATTTAATTTACATAAGTGTTCCATTCACCATCAAAGATTGAAACTCTTCCCCACCTTAGAAATAGACCTTGTGAACTGTTGTGGTTGAAAAAAATTCATCACCTCATTACCAACTTTCTGGAGATAAGAATCACGCTCTTATTTTAATGTTGTTCAAAGTCAAAATACCAAATTCCTTTAGTATCCTCCTCTAATTCCTTTCCCCATAGCTAATTGTTATTTGTGCATTGCATGAGAATTCAAAAATCAATAGCAAAAGCTAAAGATAATGAAATCCAGGGGGTCATCACAAGTTACCTTTCAATCACAGGATAGAGAAGAAAGTGGTCCACATGATGTTTTTCTTAGTCGGTATCTACTTTGCAATCAATAATTCCAGTCCACTGTTTCTCTGTTTGAGAAATCCAATAACAACTAAAAGTCTATCTTTCACATATATAGGTAAATTTGTAGGAAGTGTTAATGAATGAGGAACTGGAAACACAAGACCTCACTTTGCAATTTACTAGCTGGGTGACCTTCAGGAAGAAACTTAATTTCTCTAATTTCTCTAGAAGTTTCCTCTTCTATAAATTCAGTATAATAAACTTGAAGTTTCTGCTTCCAAGAAAGCTTATGTAGAGGGAATCCATGACTTCTAAGGACCATAATTAACTTGTTTGCAATAAGACTCTCAGAATTGATGTCAGAGGACCTAAGTTTGAACCTGGCTTTAATACTTAGTAGACTGTTGTTGATCCTTAATTTTTTTTTTTTTTTTTGGCAAGGCAATGAGGGTTAAGTGACTTGCCCAGGGTCACACAGCTAGTAAGTGTCAAGTGTCTGAGGTCAGATTTTGAATTCAGGTCCTCCTGAATCCAGGGCTGGTGTTTGATCCACTGCGCCACCTAGCTGCCCCTAAATCCTCCGATCCTTCATTCTTGAGGACCAGTGACATCAGTAAAAACACATGTATGACTGAATACTGTGAACTTGACTTTATTTTTTTCATCTTTAAAATGAGGACCAGAAGATCTTTCTTACTATTTCCAACACTTAATTCTATGATCCTACAGTGATCTCTTTTATCTGTGAGGGAAGTACTTTTAAAATATTAAGGTACTATGCAAATGTGAATGATTATTATAATTAGCTTTGTCTTCTTTCTCATCCAGTAGATTGAGACTAACCTTTGAGTCTCCTGGTTAGACTAACCACCACTTCCTCAGTGGGCACCACTTTCACTCTGTTCCAGGCCAGACACTTTGGGAGCATATTTGTACATCCAATGGGATGGGAGAAGGCGTGTAGAAACTTCTTGGAGGAAAAATTTATTTAATTAAGCAAATATTTATTAAACACCTACTATATGCAAGGCACTATTTTAGGTGCTGGGACACAAATAGAAACATGAGAATACCAAGTGGTTTTGAGAGGCAGTGACTGCTAACAGCTGGGGGGATCAGGAGAGGTCTACTGGAGGAGGAACCCCTGATCAGTGCTTTGAAGGAAGCTAGGGATTCAAAGGTTGGAGGTGAACATAAAACATTAGATAAATGTAAGGCATTATGATACAACACAGTTACAGTAGTTATTTTGCAGCACAACTTTTCATTTCCTCTTGTAGCCTTTTAAAATACTTTTCTTCTTTTTACTGATACCTTTTGTTTTTAATGTCATATGTTTCTGAACAGATCCCTCATCCCTTCTTTATTTTAAAGGATTAAGAAAGAAAGGGAAAAAAAAACAAAACTAACCAGCCATCAAATCCAGACTTAGAAACTTACTGTGTGACCCTGGGAAAGTCACTTAACCCTGTTTACTTAATTTTCCTCATCTGGAGTTGGAGAAGGAAATGGCAAAACCATTCTAGTGCCTTTACCAATAAAACCCTAAATGGGATCACAAAGAGTTGGACACGACTGAAACAACTGAACAACAACCAAAAACCAAGCCATTGACTGCATCTGACAGTAAATACATCATTCCACATCCATATTGCCCAACATTTACAACAAAAGGAGCAAGGTGAATTTTCTCAATCTTTCTTTGGGGCCAGATTCCATAACACATTTTTCAGTATGATAGTGTGCACTGAAACTGCCTACATATTACAAATCTTAGACTGTAAAATTCAGCCCTCTCCTAAGTATGTCCCCAAAGAAATCTGTGAAAAATTAGAAACATCCTCCTAGGCAATATATCATAACAAGCACAATTTAAAACTAGAAAATTAAGTAATCATCCCCTTTGTTCTTTCAAAGGAGTAGGTTATACTTCTCTCTCTCTCTCTCTCTCTCTCTCTCTCTCTCTCTCTCTCTCTCTCTCTCTCTCTCTCTCTCTCTCTCTTTGTCCCCCTCCAAACAAAGACCAAGAAGGTTTTATGGGAAGCCCAGAACAACAACAACCAAAAAAAAAAATGTTTGGATGAAAATCAAAATGTTATGAACAGCCCTCTCTAAGTAATGACACATATCAGCAGTATTTGTAACCAGAAGAACAATGTGATAAATTTTAATCACTTGGGACTCCAGCTCTGTGGGAAGTGCCTAATACAGAGACATCATTTATAGGTTTCCAGTTATGACCTATGTCTAAAAGACATTTTAATGATAACTAGAGAAAGTAGGGAGATTGTCTTCCCAGAGTGTTGAAGTTCCTGCTTGTTGTCATCCTCGGCTTCTATTAAAGAGCAGAGCTTTTCAAAGGTACTTACTTCAGTGTGCAAGCCTGAAGGGATGGAACTATCTTAGATAAAACATGCCAGAGACGTACACTCCTCAGGATTTCCTGTGGGAGTCTGACCAAAATGCAGCAATATTAATAAATATAAATTCTGGAACATGACTCTTGGCCAGAAAGTATGTCAAGAAATTGACTCTTGAATTTTTCTAACCCCGTTAGTTTCTTTGGGTAGTTCAACTATTTTGATGCAGCTGGTCACATTTTCAGACCTCCCCATGGGGACAATTGCTTTAAATTACATTAAAGGTTCAGAAGCTTGTATAGACATGACAGAGTAAGGAGTATAACTTCATAGATATTCTAAATCTCTGATCTATGTAGGGTCTCCGGGTGCCCTGTGTCCCTTGCCCTTGAAAGTATTTTGAAAAAATACTGCAACTGTGAAGCATCCTACTGCCAAAATAGGAAAATTGTCCTTTGCTCTGCTCTTATTCTTCCATGAATTTTTTGGGGGGCGGGGGGGGGAGGAAGAGAGAGGCTTAGAAAGTAAGGAAACGGCAAAGGCAAATTATGTTCAACTTAAAAAGCATACCACTTGTAATAATGGATGAATGAATGAATAAAAAAGTATTAATTTCTATTTGCCAAGCACTTCGTAAATCCTAGGGAAATAAATACAAAAGTAACCCCTATTTTCAGAGAGCTTACATTCTAAGAGGGGTAGGGACAACACATGAAGGAGAGTCATGGTCTAGGAGGGGCACTTTAGTTCAGAAAGTAACAGGGATGGTGAAGGTAAATGGGGCCATAGGTCAGTAGATTGACATGCCCATTTCAGTAATAATGTCAGAGTTGATTTGATCATAGTTCATGGCTCCGGATCTGGGGAGGTTGGCATGGGGAGTAGGAAAGTACATTTGGAGCACAATATGATTTATAAGGATGAGACGTTAATAGACTAAGGAATGACTTGGAGTGAGGAGAATTTAATCTATTTCTGACTTTACCATCCCTGTGAATCTGGAAAAGTAATTTAAAATTACTGAGCCTCAGTTTCCTCATGTGTAAAATGATTATAATCAATAAACATGGATTAGTCCCTTGCTGTGTATCAGGCCTCAGCCTCATAGGGCTATGGTGAGGGAGGCTCAGATAGCTATTTGCAAACATTAAAGCCCTATATTTAAAAACTATTATTAACTATTATTTCTCAGAACTTTTTGAAAATGTTTCATGCTATTTTCAGTTTTAGATCAAGTGAGATAGCCTGGTCTAAAAGCTTCCCAGAAGGCAGAACTCTTGAAGACTTGCCATCCATGGCCTTGCACTCTCTCCTTGAAATGAACTCATCTTTCAAAATACAGGCAGATTTCCTGTCTCTAACTTCCTTCTCTTTTCACTTCTAATGGACAGGCATCTGGTCACTTACAATGAGTGTGGATAAACTGAATCCTGTCTCTTGTTGGTATCATTTCAGTCTGTTTCAAAGGTCACTTATCCCAAGGGACTGCATTTCTTTTTTCTGTTGGCATTGAGGAAGCCATTATTACTACAAGGCTCTTGGCTTATGTAGAATTGTTTTTTTAAAGCACCTTTGACAAGTTTAAAGCCAAATCTTTTATCCTCCTAGCTAATTTGACCAAATTACTAATGAGAACGATCACTATAAGTTCAAGTATTTAAACTCATTAAGTGAATAGACTATTGAAATCAGGAGGGTCCCTTTAGTCCAGAAAGTCACAGAGATGGTGAGAATCCAATGACTGGCAGTGTTATTAGACTTCCTCCAATTAAATGAGATTTCCCTGATCTCACTAAAATCTACAGTTGATCTAGGAAGCAATGCTTCTAATTAAAGCTGCCCCTGCCACTATGGTAATTTTCATGGCAGAGACACTGGCAAAAAAAATTCCAAACCCCTGAAAGTGATAGAATGAATGGGGACACTGGGACATTTTTACTGTAGCTCTCATAGCTAAGCTTTGAAATGACAACATTTTAGAGCCAGAAGGGATTTGAGATACCATCTCCTAGTTCCACTTTCATTGTGAGGGAAAATGATGCTTTCTGTATAGGAGGTATCTCTGTTGCCCAAGAACTCACTTGAATTCATAGAATATGGTATGAAGGAATCCGTTTAACATCTTCATTTTACAGATGAGGAAAGGCCTAGAGTTTTGAAATAACTTGCCTAAAGTTACATGGCTACCCAGTGGAATTTCTTCTTGACTTCTGGGGTTTTTCAATAAAACTTTGCTGCCTCAACAAATGGTAGATGGAACAATAGCAATTTGTCACGCACTTGAAATGCCCACAATGTGTTTTCCATTTCTATCTCTGTCCGCTTCTCTCTTGATGTCTGTCTCTATCTCTCTCTAGGTCTCTATCTCTATCTTTCCTTGTCTCTCTGTCTCTCTTTCTATGTATGTCTCTCTATTTGTCCTCTCTCTTTGTTTCTATCTATCTCAAAGGAAGCATTGTCTAAAGTTCATAAGACCCTCAGTTTAGAGTTGAAAGGGACTTTAAACATCCAATTCTCTCATTTTCAAGACTCAGGCCAAGAGAGATGAAGTATAGCACCAGTAACAAGTGACAGTACTGGTCCTAGGATTCTTGTTTCCTGATTAGCGATGCTTTTCTCATTGTCAATCAATCCAGTGCCATTTATTAAGCTCCTGCTAGGGGGCAGACACCTCTGGGGATAGAAGACAAAATGAAAGCTCAAGGGGACAATGTTTACATCTCTCTCTCTCTCTCTCTCTCTCTCTCTCTCTCTCTCTCTCTCTCTCTCTGTCTCTCTGTGTCTCTCTCTCTTTCTTTCTCTCTCCATCTCTCCCTAATAAAAAAAAAAACATTCTCTAAAGTTATAGAAATTCATGGCAGTTAGGTTGTTTATCTAAATGCTTTCTGTATTTGCCAAATCCACACTTTCAAGAATGCATATCAAAAAGAAAGAAAGAAAGAAAGAAAGCATATCTCATGAGTAGAATGCTAGATAAATCTGTTGAAAATATTGTATGAATATAAAGCAACACAATAAGATGTACCCCCTTCCAAATGAATTTCTTGGCCAGTTTAGTTTATTATATTTTGGCTATTAGTGCAAACATTATTTTTTAGGTTAGAAATGAGAGTGAACTATTAACTAGAGCAATAAACAAAAGGAAGGAAAGAGGATGAGACTTTATTAAGTGCCTGCTATGTGCTTGGCACTGTGCTAAGCATTTTACAAAAATTTTTCTCATTTTATCCTCACAACAACCCTGTGAAGTAGGTCCTAATATTATCCTTATTTTACCTCTTTTTGGGGGAGGGCAGGGCAATGAGGGTTAAGTGACTTGCTCAGGGTCACAAAGCTAGTGTCAAGTGTCTGAGGCTGGCTTTGAACTCAGGTCCCCCTGAATCCAGGGTTGGTGCTTTCTCCACCATGCTACCTAGCTTCCCCCTATCTTTATTTTACAATTGGGGAAAATAAGGCATCTAGATGTTAAGGCTCAATAAAGTTGCTGAATTGTATGGTGCTTTAGATGCTTCATATTCACCAGAAGCATCATTTTTCTCAGTGCTTTTTCATATTCTTTGTTTATTTTTTAGCCTCTATATGAAGTTCAGATAACAGAAAGCTCCAGTTCATTTTTAAATTCTTACCCTATAGAGATCAAGTAAATTCCTATGTGTCATTAATATGTGCTGATTTTTCGTTTAACAAGCCTTTCTTTGTCAGACTTGGGGTTCAGGCTGACAAGTATTTGAACTGAAAATGCCCAGCCAGTATATTAGGTCAGAGGAAATACATGAGTGAAAGAAAGGTATTTAAAGGGGAAAAAAACCCCTATGGTGGTTAGGGATATGGCAGATCAGGAAAATTGAAGATTCACAACCAATATCTATAAATAATAAATAAAGATATTTATTGGTGTCTGTTGATCCTTCCATACATAGCGGATATGGTCAATATTAACTATGTTGCACTTTTGAACTTTGGAGGACTGTAACCACTAATCAGAGAAAAACCTGTTTCAGTACAGATTTTTAGAAGTGATGTAAGATATCACATGCTGTGTCCTATATTCTTTGAAGCTCAAACACTCCCTGCATCTAACACATACCTCATTCCAACACTCACAAAAGTTCAACTCTGAAGAACAGCTCCACTGAGACAAGAATTATTCCGCCCAATTCATATCCCTTGGCTTGGCTCTACACCTCCTCCATAGATGGAGTCCCTTTGAAGTAAATAGGAACTCTGTGTTCAAAGGAGAGATGTTGCCATACCAAGGGTCAGGAATCATTCTAATTTCATTATGCACAATGCTTAGAATTTGTTTCTATAGGGTATTTTTGAGCTAACCGGTGATACAGTGGGAAAAAGCAATGGATTTGAAAAGAACAGGGTCCGGGAATCCAATCCCATTTCTTTTGCTTTGTATCTGTATGACCCTGGGCAGAGACTTAACTTTCCTTCATTTCAGTGTCTTCATCTGTAAAATGGGAGTCTTAAACTCATGATGTTTAATTTCCCTTCTGTTGTTAAATCGATGGTCCTATGATCTCTAAAGTCCCTTCCTCCTTTAAGCCTATATTTCTATGAGCTGTCAGGTTATATAAGCTCAGTTTTAATATGTAGTGGGCATTTTCTATTTGCTGAAACGATTTGTGTTAAATGAAAATCCAACTAAAAGACGGAAGGGATGCATCAAAATTATCTCTTCAAATCCCATTTCCTTCAATCTGTTTCATTTTGTCAAAAACAAATCATGACTTGACCAAGGGTCAAATCTAGGCAATTCTACATCACAATTGAAGAAATCTTTCCAAGCCCCTTTTTTTTCATTTGGAACCTTTTTAGATGATGAGAGAACAAATGATAGTCAAAGGAAGACTGATTGTGCCACAGTGAGATCAAAGTGGAAAAAAATTTGCCCCTTCAACCAAGTGAAAGAAGTGGCTGTTTTGAAAATATATGACTTCACTTTTAAGTATAACAGGGCAAGTTTTATTTTTTATATCCCTGACTTGATGACTGGAATGAAAAAAAGGGACGAACTCAGATATTTGTCCAAGAGCCACATTAGGAAGTCTTTCCTACTATGCAAAGCCTCCCACTAGACAAGTAGAGAAGATAAACAAAGCAACAGGCTCCTGAGTTGTAGATATTGACAAGGCTGTAGGCACTGGGATTAAAATGTTTCATCTCCAGTATCCAGTGTCTCCCAGAAGGACAACTAGTAGAAGGAAAGAGGAAGCATGAGGTTAAGAACTTAGAAAGATTGGACAGATAGTCAAAGAATTGGATAGATTGGGCAGTCTGTAACTCATTAGCAGAGTCTCTCCCTGGGGTCCTTGCAAACATCCTATAAACAGACTGCAAAAAACAGAGAGAGACCTTCTGACAGTCAAGTACTAAAAACACAACACAAGCTCAGCCTGACTGCTCACTCATTTCTCAAGGTCTACTGAAGACAAGGGAGGAGAAGATAAAACATTTGGCACTTAATAATGGTTTGTCAAATTAAATTGAATTGAGGCTGAGACTCAATTGAAATTAAGTCTGGGTCTGACTGTAGATTAGAAAAATGGAAAAGTATTTTGGGGACCCCCTTTGCCTAAGAAAGATAATCATTGTAAGAAAAGGGAAAGGAAGGGAAGAGAATGATAGTAACTCACATTGCTATAGGACCTTCAAGTTGATAAAGTACTTTCTTCATATAAAAATCTCTAAGAGATAGATAGAACAAGTATTATAATCACCCCATTTTTGAGATGAGAAAAGTGAGTCCTAGAAAGTGGAGCTCACAGTTAACATAACTAGTAAATATGAGTCAAAATTTGAGTCCAGGTTTTCTGCTTTCAAGTTTAGCACTCTTCTGCTATACCATATTGTCTCTCAAGAAGAAAAAAGTACAATGTGGTAAGAAACAAAAACAAAAAGAAAAAATTGCACTTTGAGCTGATAAGTTTGATTAATGGTTTAGTATGTTAGGGGTAGTACAATGGAATGTAGACTGGATTCGGAATCAGAGGGCCTGGGTTTTGGAACCTGGCTCCACTACTTGCTACCTGGGTGACCTTGGCTAAAGTTTTGGACATTCTTCTCGGAGGGTATCGACTTCCTTATAGAGAACTAAATATCCTCTAGGGGTCTTTTCATTTCTCTATCTATGATCCAATGTGAGAGTACCCATGGCATGCTTCAGGACTATGAAGCAAAATGTGCCTGTTTTTTCAGGAGCTTCCTGAAACTGAAAATAAGACAAGATAGAAGCCATTTTATTACTGGCAATGGAGTTCATTTTAGATAGATGGATACAACATCCATCTCATCTTTCAAGTCACCAAGGGGGCAATAATTGTCTGAACCAGGAGTCAGTAAACTCTGGCCTCAGTGACAGATTTAGCTCTCCATCTGCTTTTTATAAGGGTGAACTAAGAATATTTTTATATTTTAAAATAATTTTAATCTATTTAAAAATAAATAAACAACAACAGCATTCTTAGCTCTTGTCATACAAAGACAGGTGTTGGGCTAAATTTGGCCCTTGGGCTGTAGTTTGCTGACTCCTGGTTCAAATGATACCCTAAAAGACCATGACCTTGGGGTGATGTCATGATTTGCAGTAGATTGAATTTAAGTGACGGAAGACTGTGCAAGGTCACTAATCTCACTCTCTCCTCCTGAGCCATCTGGGTCCAGTGGGAAGATATATAACAGGACAGCTGAAGATGGCCCTGGTTGTTTAAGGCAATTGGGTTTAAGTGACTTGCCCAGGGTCACACAGCTAGCAAGTGTCTGAGGTGAGATTTGAACTCAGGCCCTCCTGACTTCAGGGTCAGTGCTCTATGCACCGTACCACCTAGCTGCTCTTTGTACCATGGTGAATTCAGAATTCCAAAAGTTTATGTATTCATTCCTCAATTTTCTTTACTGGACTTATCTAAGCCTTCTAATGATCACTGCAGTCAGACATGGCCAGTTACCATCTCCCCATTTCCACCCAACACTTCCCCTTCCAAAGTCAAGTTCTATGATTACAGTCTGGACCTCTACTTCAGTATTTGTCATGAACAGATTTTTTTCTTATTATTTCTCTGAGGAGCAGTGGGAAGTATCCCCCTCTTCCTGAGGAGGAATTATTTCCTTTCTATTGTTGGTATCTGGGTTTAGTTCCTGTGATCTCGTGCAAATTCCAGCTCTGTTGCTAAAGTAACTGTGTGGAAGGAATTGATTTGGTATCTTGTTGGACTTTCAGTCACACCCTCCAACAGCAAAGTCATAAATGCTTGCCATACCCTATATCATTTGCCCTGTAAGCGGTAGCAACTGAAGAAAAAGGGTAAGTCTACTGAATAACCATGTGGTCTTTATTAACCCTCTGCTCATCACAAATATATTCCTTCCTTTTGGCCAGGGATTTAAAAATTTTAAGTGGAAAACAGTCTTCCAATAAAATATGTATCAGTTTTGTGAATTATGTGTCAACTTCAATTTTTTTTGCAAGTGTATGATGATTCATTGTCAACTTGTTTGGATAATTACCTTCTCATCTGAAAGTTTTATTGTGAAAGTACAAGATGTGAGATCCAACATGATGTATTAGACATATAAGTAATCAGGAAAAAATGCAGTTAAGCCCATGTATTCTTTGGAAATATGTATAAATATTTACAAATTATAGAGTTTAATCCAACTTTTTCCTATAAATGAAATATTTTTATAAGAAAAATATTCTATTTAATAAGAAGAACCAAACCTGGGAAAGTAGTGGGACATCACAGTTTAACACTCTTGGAAAACTCACTTGCAAATTTCTGGAAAAATAATCATTGTACATATTACCCACAACTCTGTTCATGCAGACACCTTTTCAGATCCCCACATGTTATTCTACAATAGCAAGTTTCTTTGGAAACTGTGTGTTTGAAGCAAAACAAGAGAAGTCACAACTGCTGATCAATTGCACATCTGCAGTTCAGGCAGTCTGAAGTCAAGGCGTCCTTCATTGTTAAGGATTCTAATTCATCAAGTTCTGGCATCTTGGTCTTGTATGATTCATAGTTCATGATCCCAAATTTCCAAAGAGTTTGATTTCTGTCCCTCTTTACATAGACATGAAAGCAATGTTGGCCCATGTGGAAGAAAACTAGGGAACTGCCTGCCTGGTGTTATTTGAAAGGTGCTTCATCAAAACTCTTAAATTGTTCCATTGCTTACTTCGTTGGGTTAAGGCACTGATGACCTCTGTTTTTACTATAAATTGTTATCCATTAAGTCCTTAGTTCTGGTTAGTTTATGAAATTGGCTGGCCACTCAGCTAGAAGAGCCCTAAAGAGATACATGGGGCAAAGGACTGATAAGTTTTGATTGGAAAAGAAGGGAAAGGAATCTTTCCAAAAGCCAACACTGCTTGGAGTATATGGGTATTTAGAGAGGAGTGCTAAAGTGAATTCTTTAGGTTGATAGGAAACAGCATGGGGGCATTGCAGAGGGGGTGGGAAGGGCAAATTGAGGAGCACCAAAGGCTAACTGTGTCCAATTTGTGTTTGTGTGTGTGTGTGTGTGTGTGTGTGTGTGTGTGTGTGTTATTGGTGGCAAGGAGATCAGAGAAAGAACAGAGATTGTTTTAGTAAGGCTGACTACCCATGCAGTTTTCATTTAAACTTTGTCAAAACATGTTGTCTTAGGGATACACACCAGGGAGAGAGGTCTAAACCTTAACCAATCACTCAGCACCCTAAACTAGGGAAGCAGTTGGCTCATACTGCAGAGCACAGGGGGGAAAAGGACCCTAGATTTATCAGCTCCACTTACTCAATGAGAAAGACGCCAAGGTGAGGCTACAAGGGGGTAAAAGTTCAGCTCTTGAGAAAAAATAAATATAGAAAAAGAGGCAATATGATAAGCTAGCCAGAGGCTACAAGACTGGAAGTCTATATGTTATAGGTAGAAGAGAAAAATTTTAACCATAAATTCGATTCAATTAAGTTCAATAAACATTTATTAAATACTGACTAGATGCTGGGTATTATGTTGAGTATCAGGCCTACAAAGACAAAAATAAAACAATTCTAGACCTTAAGTCCTTGGAGGATTGGGGGAACAGGGAAGGGATTACAGGTATGCAGAAATTCACTCAAATAACTCTACAATGTCATTAATCTGACTGTTCTCCCGAGTGATGTAGGTTTCAACCCAGCCACACCTGCCTAACCTGCATGACTTCTTGTCCATTTCCTCCTGAGAATTCCTCACAGGCAGTTCATCTTACATGGTGGAGGGCTTTGTAGGTTTCTTCTAACATCAAGAAGGTACAGTTGGAGCAATCGGATTGCCCACCTGTTCCTCACCCTCATCATGGAATTAGTCCATCTTCTCTTCTGATATATCATACAGTTTTTTTACCGCCAGTTTTGATGGCCTCTATAAACACTTTGTCCAATTCACCTACTTTTCCCTATTTTTGTTTTCTGCATGTAGTGCAATTTCTACCTTTCCTATTAAAACATCAGGGCCTTCCATATTAAGGTCTAAGTAGAGTGGTTCCATTGTCTTTGACGGAGAAAATAATTGGCTGTGATGATTTTTTCAAATGTTTTCCCTTTTATTCTGTTTGTAATTAGGGGTGGGATGGAGCCAATTAATATGATTCTGCTCCTGTATGCATCATGTCCATTTGCAGATCACTGTTTATGGATCCCATGTTGAAAATAAAACCAGCCACATTATAGTTTATGGATGATCTTAATACTGTACGGCATGCTAGTGATGCACTATTTCCCACAACTCATTATAAAAGTGGAATGGGAGTCCTAGGGGTGGTTTTGATTTTTTCTTTGTTTTATTGGTTACTATGACCAAAGGAATTCACCAGCCAGCAGCTAGTATACCAGTGACAAGCTTCTCCCTACTTGGATGGGTTGCTCCTCAGACAGCAAACTATTGCTAGAGCCAGACTCAAAGCCTTCGCAGCATGATGGAACTTGCCTGGGTTTATACTCTGCTGACATAGCCTTGGAGAATCTCAGGTTTCCTCCATATCATGATGAGACAGCAGAGTAGGATGTTGTGGAAGATGATCCTTCCGCAGGATATTTACACTAAGTAAATATAAAGTATTTATCCTATTTATTTATTTTTGTCCTGACGTGTTTTCAGAGACTTTTTATTTGTTGTTCTAGTCCCTCACTACTATCCCACCACATTATGTATTTCCCTTGTAGCATTTGCCCTTTCAAAACAATTAGGAGATTGGTGAATGTTTCATAGAGCAGAGGAAGGGGATTGGGAGAGAAAGAAACCCTTCTCCCCATAGAGGCTGAGTAGTAATAAGATTGGGAAAGTGGTAGCATCAGAAATCCAGCAGAAGGCTGGTGTAAAGTGGAACAATGTTATAAGATTTGGGTGCTGAGGATGGCTTCCTGATCTCCGGGTTTAGACCTTATGCCATCATGGCATCTTTGTCTATAAAAGGTGGAGGATAAGGGAGGGAAAGGTATGTGTAGGAGATTTTTATTTCAAATTATGTCAGCAGAACAACCTGAAGATGTATGGTTGATCTGTATATCTTGATTATAAGAAGGAAATTCTTCCTGGAACTCAACAAAGCAAAGATTTATATCAACCTTTTAAAAGATTTTTTTTTGTTTTTGTGGGGCAATGAGGGTTAAGTGACTTGCCCAGGGTCACACAGCTAGTAAGTGTCAAGTGTGTGTGAGTGGATTGGAACTCAGTTCCTCCTGAATCCAGGGCTGGTGCTTTATCCACTGTGCTACCTAGCTGCCCCCTTAAAAGATTTAAAAAAAAAATCTATAAAATTTTGCACTGATCACTCCTATACTTGGTCTTCTACTTTGAGTGATTATCACTACCCCCTCTTGCTTTCATATCATTAGTCTTTCTGTTGGTGTGAACTGGGAGTCAGCTGAGAAAGCTACAGCCCTACTTGGTGTCAACTCTGTGGAACAAGAAACCCCTCCCAGGATAAGCTGATCATCAAAAACCTCACCATGCTCTTTAACTCAACCTTGTTCTACACCTTCCCAGCTTCCTCAGACTCCTCTTCCCTTGGATTGTAGGGCTAGAGGGTGGAGCACTCAGCTCTGCCCAAAGCCTTCCTTTATAGAGGGCATCTTTCAACTTTCCAGCTCATTCTACTGTGCATCTTTGTTGATTTCAACTCCACAGAAAAAGATTCCTATGAACCAGGCATGCCCTCAATATACACCACATTCCCTGCTTTCTAGCTTTCTCTTGTCCACTGTCTCCCCTCATTAGATTGTAAGCTCTTTGAGGGCAGGGGCTGTATTTCTTTTGCTTTCTTCTTTTTTATTTCCCATTGTTTACTACAATGCTTGGCACATAGTAGGTGCTTAATAAATGTTTATTGAATTGAATTGAATAGTAGCAAGGGTTGGCCAGTAACAAAATGGGTACCTGAATAACCTACAACAAGCAAAGCACTGATACAAAAAATACAAAAATTAGGGTTAGTTTCAAATGGAGGAGAAAATGTGTAAATAGCTGGGTATATACAAAATGCTTGAAGCTTACATAAAATGTAAATCCTAGACTAGCAGATTTTAGCAATTGTCGGCTAGGAAAGGCCTCCTCCAGAACATGGTGTTTGAGCTGAGTCTTGAAGGAAGCCAGCAATTCCAAGAGTCAGAGGTGAGGAGGGAGAGAGTCCTAGTCATGGGGGCAGCTGGTACAAAGGTGCAGAACCTGGAGGAATGTCATTTGCAAGGAATGGCAAGTAGATTAGTATAACCGGATCACAGAGTACAGAGGGAGGATGTAAAACCAAAGATGAATGGAAAGATGGGAAGAAACCTGGTCATCATGAGTTTTCAGTACCAATGCCTGATGAGTCTTGCAATATATCAGTGGGAAGTAATGAGAAGACCAGGTGGAATAAAGCTTAGGCTCCAAGATTGTAGTAACACTTTTAGAGAATGGAATTTAAAATGGAACATGCAATCCAGGCAAGTATAAATAATGGAATCAAAGCTAAAGTGAGACAGAAAAGAGTCATTCAGAGGTTTCCTATAGTAAATATATTATGGTCAATCAGAATGATATTTTGTATTCATGCAGATATTTCAAATGCAAGCATTTGTTGTGCAATGGAAATTATTTATAAAGATGAAGAGTCGGAAATGCAGTGGATTTTTATTGCTAGAATTTTATACCGAATCATCCAATTGTATTAATAATGTAATGTGGGAACTCAAGAGAAAGCTTTCTAGGTGCTTTTGGGTTCATGCCTCCTATATTAGAGATAAGAAATAGTGGTCAATAAACCAAGGGCAGGTTGGGTCAGTAAAACAAATTGTCTCTAAGTATTACACCATTAATTTGAATGAAGTGAAAGTTCTAACAAGCTCTTTCATTAAAACTATGTGTTGAGAAAATAGCAGCACATGGTATAATAGATAATTGCCTCTGTAATCAATAGAAGGTGCGTTTAGACAGCAAGAATTCCATTCTCAATGAGACTGCCTAAGTCAACCCCAGCAGGCAAAGGCAACTATCCCATCACCATAAGGTAGATATGCAGTTTATTTGTTTTTAAATAAATAGTTAAAGATTTATCAAAGTGATATTGACTGAATCAATCAGTTTTAATGAATTAGTTCAGGAAAAAATGGTCCTTGATGTCAAACAATGTGTGGATTTAGTTGAAGTACTTTTTTGACCAAATTTTCACTAGAATGGAGTTTTCCTTTTATGGAAATGAATTGCTTGATTGATTTAGGAGAAATGGTCAGATCTGTTCTGTGTACCCATCACCAAAGGAAACAGAAGTATCTGGCAAACATGTTTAGCCTTCCTTTCAATTCATTGAAGATACTGAGTGCACAAAGCTATTCCATAGCTCTTCTTAGTTCTTTCTAGTTCTTCCTAGGCCTGTGGACTTGTGTTTGTTTTCAAGAGTTAGTGGTTGTTGTCCTCATGCTCAAAGAGGACCAAAATCACATCATTATGTTGGGGTCAAGGTGCAGTGTGTCTCACTGTGGTTGATCAGACCAACATGAGCTCAGAAAGCTCTACAACAGGTCAGGCATAAATAGTTCATATGAACATTTGGAGTAGAAATATCTCTAAATTTGTGCATCTCACATTTCTTTTGAGCTACCAAATTCTGCTTTGCTCACAGAGCAAAGGGCCTTCTTTGATGCAGGCACACCACATTGGGGAGTCATCTGGCAGTGTCTCCCATGTCTCACAACTGAGTCCAAAGCTCTTAAGAGAGACCTTGAGAGTGTCTTTGTATTGACTGTGTGAGTGCTTGCCTTGTGTGAGTTCTTTGTAAAATAGTCTTTTAGGCAAACATATGTTTGGCATTCAAACAATGTGAACAGCTCATCAAGCAATCAAACCCTACTGCAGAGAGGTTTCAAGAGTGACATATGTGAAAAGAAGAAAAAATGTCTTACAAGTAGATTATAGGCAGATTTTTTAAAAGAAAGATAAGTAGTTTGTGTTTATTCACTCATCATTTATCAATAGCACCAGCCAAAACAGAGGAATTTGTCACTTCATACTGCTCTGGCCTAGAAAACAGAAGTTTTTTTTTTAAAGTTCTCTGTACAGATAAAATAACAGGAAATGATGAAATCATACTGAATACAAATGATAAAGAAGATTGCTAGTGATAAAATCTTTACCAGTGTTAATCTGACACATCCATAATCTATGAAAGAATAATGATTTATCAATACCTTATATTATCAGAACACTTTTGTTCACACACACTTTATCTATTTGAGTAACATACCAAATATGTTAAGTGGGTAGTGCAAGTATAATCACCACCATCTTTGCAGATGGAGAAACAGGCATGAGGTTAAGTGACACACCCAAGGTCACAAGTCGCTTTCAAAGATATCAGGTGTATTTAATCATGTGATATCTAGAAAAATCTGATGACATGTCAAGAGAAGAGTTTTAAGGAGTAATCAAAATAGTCAAGCACTTTGATTCCAATAGCATCCATGCTAGTTAACTTCTACATACATTATAAAAATAAAACTAAAAAATCTAAAAAGAAAAAAAATCTACATGAATCAATAAAAAGTTGGAATTGGTATTAAGAAGCCTTTTAATAGATTTATTAGCTGGGATGAAATAGATAATTACATCCCTCATTCTTTCTACTATCCATATCTCATTCAAAACTAAAAACTAATGCAAAGGTCTAGAGTCCATATATATTTTAGAGACAGACTCTGGTGAGTACTAAAGGTATAAGATCCGTTTTTATAGATTCTTACTAGCATGGTCCAGAGATGGAATTATAACCAAAGCATGCAGAACTAGGCTTTGTTCCAGAGTTCTGCAATTTAGAGGGTACCAACAGAACCATGTTTGGGGTACATCACTTTCCTCCAGGTGGCCACACCTCAGGTGAGTTCTTCTTTTCCCAGCCCCAATTCCTTCACTGATGATGAGTTTCTGTGATGGTATAAGGACTCCTTTGGCAACTGCACACCATGTCATCATGGAACTTCAGCTCCCCAGCGGCAAAGAAAATTTATAGTGCTCCTCTCCGTATGGGTAATACTGTCACACCCCAGGTGAGATTCCCCCACTCGCCCTACCACAATGATTCTCTTCCATCTGCTTTTTTTCAGGCATAAAAAATGTAGCCAGTTATTGCTTTGTTAGGAGAAAGAACATATTTGCAATTAGTGGAGCTAGATTTGAGTCCAGGACTCCCCACTTACTGTGAAATCATGATTTTCCCTTCATTTCTCTGGTCTAGAGTCCCTTCATCTTGTACAAATAGGGGATTGGACTAGATTGCCTCCACATTCCATTTTAGCTTTAGTTTTATAATCCTAAAGCCTTTATCTCCATGTGGAATTTCCTTTGGAGAGTCAATCTTTTTTTTTTTAAGTAATAAACATTTTTATATATAGTTTTGTGTTTCAATTTCTATCCCTCCTTCCTTCCCTGCCCTCCACCCTCCCTGAGGTGGTAAGCAATCAGATATGGGTTATACAGTACGATTATGTAAAACATTACCATATTAGTCATTTTGTATAAGAAAACATGAATAACGGGGCAGCTAGGTGGTACAGTGGATAGAGCACCAGCCTTGGAGTCAGGAGGACCTGAGTTCAAGTCTGTCCTCAGACACTTAACACTTACTAGCTGTGTGACCCTGGGCAAGTCACTTAACCTCAATTGCCTCACCAAAAAAAAAAAAAAAAGAAAACATGAATAAAAGGAAAAAAATGAAAGTGAAAAATAGATTGCTTCAGTCTGTATTCCTCATTATCAGTTGTTTCTTTGGAGGTAGATAGTATATTTCATCAATAGTTCTTTGGGATTGTCTTAGATCATTGTATTGTTGTGAATAGTTAAGTCATTCACAGTTCTTCATCAATCAATATTGCTGTCACTGTGCACAATGTTATCCTGGTTCTGTTCACTTCACTAGACCTCAGTTTGTACAAGTCTTTGCAGGCCTTTCTTAAATTATCCTACTTGTCATTTCTTATAGCACAATAATATTCCATCACCATCATATACCCACTTTGTTTAGCCATTCTCCAATTAATAGGCATTCCTTTGATTTCCAATTCTTAGCCACCACAAAAAGAACTGCTATAAATCTTTTTATACAAATAGGTCTCTTTCTCTTTTTGGGGATATCATTGGGATATAAACCTAGCAGTGGTATTGCTGGATAAAAGGGTATGCACAGTTTATAGCCCTTTGGGCATAGTTAGAAATTACATAGAGAGTTATTATTATTATTATTATTATTTGTGGGGCAATGAGGGTTAAGTGACTTGCCGAGGTAAGTGTCAAGTGTCTGAGGCTGGATTTGAACTTAGGTCCTCCTGAATCCAGGATGGTGCTTTATCCACTGTACTACCTAGCTGCCCCCAAGAGTTATTCTTAAGAGTAGTTTGGAGGTTAAAGATGATTAAAATGTGATTCTACCAAGCTCTAACTTCCAGTAACTCTAAATACCAGTAACTCTACCAGTAACTTGCTACCAGTAACTCTAACTTCCTGTTCCATACATTGGAAATGTTTTTATCTCATACTCACTCATTAGAATTGGGGTGGAAAGAGTGCTAGGTAGGACAGTGAATAGAGTGTCAGGCCTGGAGCCAGGAACACTCATCTCCTGTGTTCAAATCTCGTCTTGGATGCTTCCTAGCTGTGTGACCCAGTGTCACTTAACCCAGTTTGCCTCAGCTTCCTCATTTATAAAATGAGCTGGAGAAGGATATGGAAAACCGCTCCAGTATCTTTGCCAAGAAAATCCCAAACAGGGTCACAAAGAACTAGACAGGACTGAACAACAAACAAAGGGAGGAGTAAGCCCAGGAATTTACATAACATAGCTGAGTTCAATTATTATTAAAAAACAAAACCCAGTTATTTTTTATGTTTGGGTATTTTAGTTTAATCCTACCTAACAAACAATTCATCAACACTGTACTAAGATGGCCCACGCTTAGTAGAAAATGTTTAATTTCTGGGCCTCCAAGCAAACAAAGCCCCCTGACCTTCTGTTAATTACAAAATAACAGATCTTGTTTCACATCCCTCCCTCTCCTTCCCTCATCTTTACAATGCAGGGGCAGCTTGGGTGGTATTTATTTTACTGTACACATCCCGAAAGAAACCTCCCAACAACTCCAGCAGTAGGGCACAGTCTACAGTGCTACAGGCTACAGGCTTTCTTTAGGCCAATCATGTGGGAAAGTCTAGACTTCATTAGAGTGTTAAAATCTGAAGTGCTTTAATTAGGTCAATGACGATAAACTAACTTGGTGAAAGGCCTTTCTGAAGCTCCCTCAAAACTTATTCCTCAAATCAAAGATATCTGTTATAAAGCCATAGTTCATTTTGCTAGGTCCTTTTTCACAAATACTTGAAAGTTTTAGAATATTTGGTCAATTTATTTTTTCTTATTCCTTTTTTACATCTATTTTTCTGCCTCATGACATTCTTTGAAAGAGGTGAGGAAATTGAGGACGAGGAATATTAAATGACTTAGGCAAGGTCACATAGCTGGTGAGTGTCAGAGGCAAAATTTGACCCCAAGTCTGTTGCACTCTAAGTTTTCTGCTCTATTTACTGTGACATATTATCTCTCTCGCTCCCTCTATATTTATTCATTTATTTATGTGTTTATTTATTTATTTGTTCGTTAGTTCATTTGTTTATTAATCCTTCTATCTATCAGTCTATCTCTATCCATCTATGTATCTATGTATCTATCTCTGTATCTCTGTATATATGTATGTATGTATGTATCTATCTATCTATCTATTTATCTATTTATCCATCTATCTATCTATCTATCTATCCATTCATCCATCCATTCTTCAAAGAAGCCAGTTGGGACAGCTTTGAAAGTTACATGTTGAATTTATTGCATACCTTAAAGGAAATTAAAACTTTCCATAATAGAGATTGGCAATTTCTTCTATAGTGGCTGCCTTCTTTTAAAAAAAATAATGTATATGGAAATGCTCATTCCATATGGTATTTAAGTTCAGAAATTTTAAAAAAATTTTAAAAATTAAAAATATTTTTAAATTAAAATTTTTGAAAGACTGATGATCTTTCTCAAATTGTAGTTGTAGCCTCTCCTATTTCCTTCTCCCATGCTACTTAAAAACTACTCCTACAACTTTCTTGCTTGTGCCAGTGTATTCTATCCATCTATCAAGTGATCTGAGAAGAAATGAAATATCAATTATTTAACTTGTTTTATTACATATATTACACTTATTCATTATACATATTTAAATATATGGATTTACATATTTATATTTATAAATATACATGTTATGTTTCCTAATTAAATATAAGTTCCTTGAGCTTGAGATTCTTTTGTTTTTGTATATCCAGTTTCTGGAACATAGTGGGTGCTTAAAGCTTATTGATTGATTTTCCTCCAAATGATTTATTATTATTACTATTGTCAATTATCATTAATAATAATATATTATTTTATATTAATATGTACTGTTTTATATTAATTATATACAATATAAATTATACTAATATATTAATAATAGTTAGCATTTGTATAGTAATTTAAAATTTGCAATGCATTTTTGCAAATATTGTTTCACATTATCCCCATATCAACCCTTGGAAGTAGGTGCTATTATTATCCCCATTTTACAGATAAGGAAACTGAGGCAGGCAGAGATTGAATGACTCATCCAAGATCACCAATAAAACTGCACTAGAGATTGTAACTTTCTAGGTTTTCAAACTTTATTTCAGAAATTTGTCTAGACATTAATTTTGGGCATGTGTGGTGGGGCAGTGGGAGATTTTAATTTATTCAGGTAGTTAACTTGAAAACCCTAGGTTAAGAAGTTATTTGATCAAATTAAGCTGTTGGTTTTATGAGAGCCAATTTGTGTGAGACGCGGCAGTGCCGTGGGGAAAAAACTCATTCAATAGGCAAAGTTTGTCTTTGGTGCCCTCTACCTTCTCTTTCCTCACACTTTCTCCCTTTTCCAAGGCTTAGAGCTCTCATAATACCCTGAGACTTCCCTAGCCTGGGAGGAAAGGGATTTTGAAAAAAACAAACTCATCCAGTTGATGTGCTATTGACCTATTGTACTTCCCTAGAGTTTAAAAACTGGGCTGAAAAGACAATTTAATACAGAAGGATGAACTGCTAACAGGAGAATTAGATTATGAAGGAGATATTTTGGTGACAGATTATTTTTCTCCATAAAATAGTATTCTCCTAGATGACTATCCTTTTAATATATGATTTTCTTTTTACAAAATCACTTACTTGAATTGAAAAATACATGAACTTTGTTAGTTATTGATAAAAATTAGGGTAGCTATGAGCAATGGACTTCACATACAAAACTGTGTTTATGGACAGTAGATATTAATTACATACATACACACAGTCATATGTACACAATCACACATACACTCATCTATATATACAATTACACATACACACACACACACACACACACACACACACACAAATGCATACATTCCTGATGGATACAAGCAATGTATTTTGACCTTAAAAACCAGAGAGAGAAAAAATTCCAACAACAGTAAACAAAGTCTTTAAAATAAGTTATTTTTAAGACCTCAAAACCCTGTTAGATGACTCTTAAAATCCTTTTCCAATGATTAATTTCCTTACAAGGAAGTATTGCTTTTTAGAGTAGACAAATATTTCCATTTTATTTTCCTTCAGAGCTATGCTATAAGCTTATCTGACCTATTTCAGAATGGAAAATCCCCCACAGACTCAGTAGTACTAGCTAGATGGCATTAAGGACACCATTTGTCTCTTTTCCTAGTTTCATTTGTTGCTTTACTTGGGATTATTGACACGCGAACATTTACACTTTTTTCTTACAGTTTTGTAAAATATTTCTTAAAGGGTACTAGGATTACAGTCATGAAGAACTAGTTTCAAATCCTACTTTGGAGACTTGCTAGATGAATGACCCTGGGCAAGTGGCTTAAATTTTCTGTTCCGCAGTTTCCTCATCTACAAAATGAGGGTATTGGACTTAATAATGTCTAAGAACCCTTTCAGCTCTAAACATATTACTTTTTTTGCTGGATTTAATGAATCATGGGCCACCCACAGTCATTTTGTCATAAGGAAAAAATGGGATTAAAACTCTGGGGAACTGTCCCCCTGCAGGTAGACACTGATTTGGATTTGTCTATATTGGCCTTACTGAAGGGAAAATTATTCATAGGAACATGTTTTCCCTAGGAAAATGCAGAGTTTTCTTTTACCATGTCTGACTTTTTTTTAATGCTCAAAACAACTAGCAGTCAATTCATTTGTTGACTTTCATTGAGTAGTCACTATAAAGGATACTTTTTATCTTACAAAGTGTTGTATACACATTGTTTAGTTCAAACCTTACTGCAACTCTAGGGGACAAGTAATGTTCTGGACGGTGATGATGATGATCGCTAGGGAGCATGCTCTGACTCACTCTCCCAAAGCCAGGAAGGCTACATCTGCCCTTTAGGGTTCTAGGGCACCCGGAGAGAGTTTGTGTGTGTCTCCTCTCTAATGCTCTTGCCTGGAGCCCCTGCTGGGGGCTTTATTCTCCCTCCCCCCATTATTAGGTACCAGTGACTAACAAGCTCCCCAGGTCCACATAACCATTTGTAACCTAACCCACAATGTCCATTGATATGGGACTCTCTACTACTGATCAATACTCCACCTCTATGGGAGGTGCAGGCAGAGTTGATGGCAGTGAGAAAGAAAAATCTGGTCTCTTCAATCTTTTCAGGCTTGTCTGATTTCCAGATTTGAGAGAGAAAATAGATTATGCCAATCCCTCTGCTGGTTGATGAAGGGAGAAAAAGACACCGGGAAGAAGCTGACCTAAAAGGATCTGCCAATCTCTAACATGTCCCTATCCCAAGCTTGCTATGTTAGAGACTTCAGGCAATTTTCCCTTTGGGTGAAATCTGAGGCTCTCTTCCGATTGAATTGTTACCTCACTTCCAATAGGAAGGCTCCTTCACTCTGTATTGACTGGTATATGTTCTCATAAGTATACTTTCTCCAATTTCTGTTTTGCTATCAAGTTGGACAAATGGATTTCTCTGCTATTTGCTATGTGTGTTTGTTGTAGAACTGATATTTTGTGGGAGTTGTCTTGGATATAAAGCTAGGGGACTCCCTTTTCATCATTAAGAAGTAGCAATCAGGAGCCAAGATGGCAGAGAGGAAGCAGCAAGCTGCCTGAGCTCTCCTTCTGTTCCCTCAAAACGAACATTAAATCAAGCCTCTGGACGGATTCTGAAACTACAGAACCTGCAAAGAGACAGAGAGACACAGTCCTCCAACCAGAGATAATTTAGAAGACTTCAGGAAAAGGTCGGTCTGACTCGGGCAAAAGGGAGGCCCAGCGCAGGGCATCAACCCAGCGCCGAGGGGGTCGGGGCAAGTCAGCAGGAGCTGTGGGCCACAGCCGAACAACTGAGGCTCCCGGAACCTGGTTCAAAAATCTGGTGGCCAAGAAGGACAGTGGAAAAACCTACCTGCACCGGCTGAGAGGGCCATGAACGGCGGGATCAGACGCCGGGGTCTGGCGCCTGGCTGGCCGAGCACAATCAGACAGGAAGTGCAGGGCGGGGGATCTCCACACACCATAAAGGCCTCAGAGTAAAAGCCCGGTCACACAGCACCTATACACCTGCACAAGAAGCCCAAAACAGGGACCCTGGTGCCCCCAGAGCAGACCTCAACTTAAAGAATAAATAAATAGGCTGCAATAATGAGTAAGAAGCAAAAAAGAGCCCTCTCCATTGAGAGCTTCTGTAGCAATAGGGAAGAAGCCAACACAAACTCAGATGAGGACAATAGCCTCAAATTGGCTACATCTGAAGCCTCACAAGGGAAGGTGAATTGGTCACAAGAACAAAAAGCCTTCCTGGAAGAGCTCAAAAAGGATTTTAAAAATCAATTGCAAGAGGTAGAATAAAAAATGGGGAGAGAAATGAAAGCAAAACAAAAAAACTATGAAAAAAGAATCAGCAGCTTGGAAAAGGAAGCTGAAGAAAACAAAGCCTTAAAAAATTCATTTGGCCAAATGGAAAAAAAGCTGCATAATCTCACTGAAGAAAACAATACCTTAAAAAATTCACTTGGCCAAATGGAAAAAAAGGTGCATAATCTCACTGAAGAAAACAATACCTTAAAAAATTCACTTAGCCAAATGGAAAAAAAGGTGCATAATCTCACTGAAGAAAACAATGCCTTAAAAATTAAAGTGGGACAGTTGGAAGATAAGGAATCCATGAGACACCAAGAATCAGTGAAGCAGAATAAAAAAAATGAAAAAATAGAAGAAAATGTGAAATACCTCATTGGAAAGACAACTGATCTGGAAAACAGATCGAGGAGAGACAATTTGAGAATCATTGGACTGCCTGAAAGCCATGACCAGAAAAAGAATCTAGACACCATATTCCAGGAAATTATTAAGGAGAACTGCCCTGATATCATAGAATCAGAGGATAAAATCATCATTGAAAGAATCCACCGATCACCTCCTGAAAGAGACCCCAAAAGGAAAACTCCAAGGAATATTGTAGCCAAATTCCAGAATTATCAGGTGAAGGAGAAAATACTCCAAGCAGCCAGAAAGAAGCAATTTAAATATCATGGAGCCACAGTCAGGATTGCTCAGGACCTGGCAGCTTCAACATTAAAGGACCGCAAGGCTTGGAATATGATATTCCGGAAAGCAAAGGAGCTTGGATTGCAGCCGAGAATCTATTACCCAGCAAAAATGTGCATTTTCTTTCAGGGGAAAAGATGGACATTCAATGACATTGGGGACTTTCAATCTTTCCTGGTGAAAAGACCAGAACTGAATAGAAAATTTGATCTCAACATACAAGACTCAAGAGAAGTTTAAAAAGGTAAACAGAGGGGAAAAAAAAAGTTACCCTATTAGGTTAAACTGTTTATATCTCTACACAGGAAGATAATACTCATAACTCTTAAGAACTGTAAATGTATTTGGGCAGAGAGAAGGACTTTATATAGAGGGTATAAATATAAATTGTCTTTGATGTGATGATACAAAAGAATTAAGGGGATAAAAAGGGAGTCTATGGGGAGGAGAGGAAAGGGGAGGTGGAATGGGATGAATTATATCATATGAAGAGGTGGAAAAAAAAACTATTACAATAGAGGGAAAGAAAGGAGGGGGGGAACATGGTTTCAACCCTATTCTCATTAGATTTGACTCAAAGAGGGAATAACATATACGTTCATTGGGATAAAGAAACTTAACTCATTCTTTAGGGAAACAAAAGGGGAAGGGAAAGGGGGGGGACTGATAGAAGGGAGGACAAAAGCAAGGGAGAAAAGGGTAAAGAAAAGAGAGGGGGGTGATAAAAAGGGAGGGCAGATCGGGGGAGGCAGGGGTAAGAAGTAAAACGTCGGTGAGGAGGAATAGGGTGAAAGAAGGGGGGGAAAAGTACAAAGGGGGTAAATAGAATGGAGGGGAATAGACAGTCAGTAATAATAACTGTGAATGTGAATGGGATGAACTCTGCTATAAAACGGAAGCGAATTGCAGAGTGGATTAAAAACCAGAACCCTACAATATGCTGTTTATAAGAAACACATTTGAAGCAGAGAGATACACACAGAGTAAAGGTAAAAGGCTGGAGCAGAATATATTATGCCTCAGCTAAAGTAAAAAAGGCAGGGGTAGCAATCCTTATCTCAGACAAAGTGCAGGCAAAAATAGATCTCATTAAAAGAGATAAGGAAGGAAATTACATCTTACTTAAAGGTACTATAGATAATGAAGTAATATCAATATTAAATATGTATGCGCCAAGTGGTATAGCATCCAAGTTCTTAGAGGAGAAGCTAAATGAGTTACAAGAGGAATTAGATAGTAATACTATACTAGTGGGGGATCTGAATCTCCCTCTCTCAGAATTAGATAAATCTAGCCAAAAAATAAATAAGAAAGAAGTGAAAGAGGTGAATAGATTACTAGAAAAGTTAGACATGATAGATGTCTGGAGAAAATTGAATGGGGATAGAAAGGAATATACCTTTTTCTCAGCAGTAAATGGCACATTTTCAAAAATTGACCATGTATTAGGGCACAAAAACATCATAGTCAAATGTAGAAAGGCAGAAATAGTAAATGCATCCTTCTCAGATCATGATGCAATAAAAATTACATGTAAGAAAGAGCCAGGGAAAAGTAGAATGAAAATCAATTGGAAACTAAATAATTTCATTCTAAAGAATGAATGGGCCAAACAAGAAATCATAGAAACAATCAATAACTTTATCCAAGAGAATGACAATAATGAGACAACATACCAAAATCTATGGGATGCAGCCAAAGCAGTGCTTAGGGGAAAATTTATAGCTCTAAATGCTTACATGAATAAAAAAGAGAAAGAGGAGATTAATGAATTGGGCATGCAACTTAAAAAGTTAGAAAAAGAACAAATTAGAAATCCCCAATTAGACACTAAATTAGAGATCCTGAAAATTAAAGGAGAAATTAATAAGATTGAAAGCAAAAAAACTATATTATTAATCAATAAAACTAAGAGCTGGTTTTATGAAAAAACCAATAAAATAGATAAAATATTGGTTAATTTGATTAAAAAAAGAAAGAAGAAAACCAAATTACCAGTATCAAAAATGAAAAGGGTGATGTTACCACCAATGAAGTGGAAATTAAAGCAATAATTAGGAAATATTTTGCCCAACTGTATGCCAATAAATTTGACAATCTAAATGAAATGGATGAATATTTACAAAGATACAAACTGCCCAGGTTAACTGAAGAGGAAATAAAATCCTTAAATAAACCCATATTAGAAAAAGAAATTGAACAAGCTACTAATGAACTCCCTAAGAAAAAATCCCCAGGGCCAGATGGGTTTACGGGTGAATTTTACCAAACATTTAAAGAACAATTAATTCCAATATTATACAAATTATTTGGAAAAATAGGGGAAGAAGGAGTTCTACCAAATTCGTTTTATGACACAAATATGGTGGTGATACCAAAACCAGGCAAAGCAAAAACAGAGAAAGAAAATTATAGACCAATCTCCCTAATGAATATTGATGCTAAAATCTTAAATAAGATATTAGCAAGGAGATTACAGCAAGTGATCACCAGGATAATACACTATGACCAGGTGGGATTTATACCAGGAATGCAGGGCTGGTTCAACATTAGGAAAACTATTAACATAATCAACCACATCAATAAGAAAACCAACCAAAATCATATGATTATCTCAATAGATGCAGAGAAAGCTTTTGACAAAGTACAGCACCCATTCCTAATAAAAACACTAGAGAGTTTAGGAATAGGGGGAGCTTTCCTTAGAATAATAAACAGTATATACCTAAAGCCATCAGCAAGTATTATATGCAATGGAGATAAATTAGAGGCCTTCCCTATAAGATCAGGGGTGAAACAGGGATGTCCATTATCACCCCTATTATTTAATATTGTTCTAGAAATGTTAGCTTTAGCAATCAGAGAAGAGAAGGGAATTAAAGGAATTAGAATAGGCAAGGAAGAAACAAAACTATCACTCTTTGCAGATGATATGATGGTATACTTAAGGAATCCTCGAGAATCAAGTCAAAAATTACTTGAAACAATTAACAACTTTAGCAAAGTAGCAGGATATAAAATAAATCCACATAAATCATCAGCATTTCTATACATGACCAACAAAGTCCAGCAGCAAGAGATAGAAAGAGAAATTCCATTTAAAGTAATGGTAGATAATATAAAATACTTGGGAGTCTACTTGCCAAGACAAACCCAGGAACTCTATGAACACAACTACCAAACACTCTTCACACAAATCAAATCAGATCTAAATAATTGGAAAGATATCAATTGCTCATGGATAGGCAGAGCTAATATAGTAAAAAATGACAATACTGCCTAAATTAATTTACTTATTCAGTGCCATACCAATCAGACTACCTAAAAATTATTTTATACAGCTAGAAAAAATAATAACAAAATTCATCTGGAAAAACAAAAAATCAAGAATATCCAGGGAAATAATGAAAAAAAATTCACAGGAAGGTGGGTTAGCGGTACCAAACCTGGAGCTTTACTATAAAGCGGCAGTCATCAAAACTATCTGGTACTGGCTAAAAAATAGAGTGGTAGATCAATGGAATAGGCTAGGCTCAGGAAATGCAGTAGTAAATGACACTAGTAATGTAGTGTTTGATAAACCCAAAGACTCCAGCTTCTGGAATAGGAACTCAGTATTTGACAAAAACTGCTGGGAAAACTGGAAGATAGATAGTATGGCAGAAATTAGGCATAGACCAACATCTTACACCTTATACTAAAATAAGGTCAAAATGGATACATGATTTAGACATAAGAGGTGATACCATAGGTAAATTAGGAGAGAAAGGAATAGTGTACCTATCAGATCTTTGGAAAAGAAAACAGTTTATGACCAAACAAGAGATAGAGAATATTATAAAATGCAAAATGGATGATTTTGATTATATTAAATTAAAAAATTTTTGTACAAACAGAAGCAATGCATCCAAAATTGGAAGGGAGGCAGAAAGCTGGGAAACAATTTTTGAGGCCAGTGCTTCTGATAAAGGCCTCATCTCTAAAATATATAGGGAATTAAATCAAATTTATAAGAATCCAAGTCATTCCCCAATTGAGAAATGGTCAAAGGATATGAACAGGCAGTTTTCTGATGAAGAAGCCAAAGCTATCTATTCCCATATGAAAAAATGCTCTAAATCTCTAATGATTAGAGAGATGCAAATTAAAACAACTCTGAGGTACCACCTGACACCTATCAGATTGGCTAAAATGACAAAAAAGGAAGATAATAAATGTTGGAGAGGCTGTGGGAAAATTGGAACACTAATGCATTGTTGGTGGAGCTGTGAGCTGATCCAACCATTCTGGAGAGCAATTTGGAATTATGCCCAAAGGGCGATAAAGCTGTGCATACCCTTTGACCCAGCAATCCCACTTTTAGGTCTTTTGCCCAAAGAAATCATGGAAGGGGGAAAGGGACCCACATGTACAAAAATATTTATAGCTGCTCTTTACGTGGTAGCAAGGAACTGGAAGTTGAGGGGGTGCCCATCAATTGGGGAATGGCTGGACAAGTTGTGGTATATGAATACAATGGAATACTATTGTGCTGTAAGAAATGATGAGCAGGAAGAGTTCAGAGAAACCTGGAGGGTCTTACATGAGCTGATGATGAGTGAGATGAGCAGAACCAGAAGAACATTGTACACAGTATCATCAACATTGAGTGTTGACCTACTGTGATGGACTATATTCTTCTCACCAATGCAATGGTACAGAAGAGTTCCAGGGAACTCATGATAGAAGAGGATCTCCAAATCCAAGAAAAAAAAAAGAAAGAAAGAACTGTGGAGTATAGATGCTGATTGAACCATATTATTTCTTTTGTTTTGGGTGCTGTTGGTTTTTTTTTTCTTTCTATTTTGAGGTTTTGCATCACTGCTCTGATTCTTTCTCTTGTAACAGGATTAATGCAGAAATAGGATTAATGTTATTATGTGTATATATATGTGTGTGTGTATATATATATATCTATATGTATATGTATAGAGATATATAGATATAACCTATATCAGATTACCTGCTGTCTAGGGGAGGGGAGAGGAAGGGGTGGGAGGGAGAAAAATCTGAAATTGTAAAGCATGTATAAACAAAAGTTGAGAACTATCTTTACATGTAATGGAAAAAATAAAATACCTCATACATAGAAAAAAAAAAGAAGTAGCAATCAGGAGTTTAGCTTGAACCTAAATATTATATCCCCTAGACTAATAATATGTAAGGAAGTAGACATATCTAATTCTAGCCAGATACCCCCTCTCTGGGGAGAGCAAAAGACAACCTCTCTGGCCCCAACCTCTTGCTTCCTCTCCTGGCAAGAATTAAAAGTCTCATTTGGAGAAGAGTGGGGGAGGGAGGCATTAAAGATGTCTCTATTTTTGCCTCCCTACAAACTATAAATGACAGATTCCTTGCTACACATTTAACATTTATTAGCTTTTATAAAGAGATATTTACTTCCAAAACAGAAGAACAAAAGGACAGACATTTCCTCCTAATATCTGGGGGCAGGCGCTCCCTTGTACCACCTAGGGAGAGTAGTTTCATTTAGCAGAAATACTACATAACATTGGCCCCAATGAGTTCACATCCAGAGATGGCATGACTTCCATGGAGTTCTTATCCAATTACCTTGGACTGGGTCCTGGAGTTCACTCCTGAAAGTTATTCCTTGCTCTCCAAGGTATCAATGTTGAGTTTGATGAAAAAAAAAAGTTGCTGAAGAACTGGAAATTGTAGGGATGCCCCTAAATTAGAGAATAGCTGAACAAGTTGTGGCATATGATTGTGATGAAATATTGCCGTGCTGTAAGAAATTATGAGCTCAATTATTTTTAGAAAAAATAAGGAAAGACTTGCATGAAATAATGAAGAATGAAATGAGCAAAACCAAGAGAACATTGTATACAGCAACAACATTATTTTAAGAATGACTTTGAGCAAATAATTTATTTTGACTACTATTAATACCCAAATTAACTATAAAGGACATATGAAGAAAATAATGTCTGCACCCAGAGAAAGAACTGATAAATAAAAGCTTGTATAGAAAAATTTTGCATACGTGCATCTATTTATGTCTAACGGTAGCCATCTCTAGGGTGGGTGGGAGGGAGGGAAAAATAAATTTACATGATAATTTAGTTATATTTCTGAAAGGAATAAGTTGAACATGGTAGATTTATAGTTTCATATGCAATCATCTTTTTACTGTGTTATGTTATGGAAATATTTGTTTTATTCTATAAATTAAAAATAAAATATAAAAAAAACCAGTTGCTAGGACATTAAGACACTGTTCTTTCAGCCAAAACAAAAGAATAAATGCTGAGGCAGGTACAGAAGCTAGGCCTATTTTTATAGGACAAATGGCAAGATGGAAAGAAGCCAAGGACTTTTCCCTTACTGAATGTCTATGCATGTTTTACAATCCCTCCATGGTAGTTCTATTCCATATTATAACAACTCTTGTAAGACTTTCCACGTGAGGAATTTGTATTGGGCAAATACACTACTGAACATGCTTCAGTCTCCATTACATAAATACTATATTTTTAATCCCCATTTTACAGATGAGGAAACTGAAACTTGCAGAGGTTAAGTGATTTGCAGAAGGTCACAAGTATGTGGCAGAGTTGGGACTCTCTCAAACCCAAGTCATCTGACACCCCATTTCCTGCTCTTGCCCCTCTACCATAGCTACCTCACAACACAGTCATGTTGCTCTACCAGTCACTGGAGAGCATTATAAAATCTAGAGGAAATAAGACCTCTAGTTTGTAAGAACTTAAGAATTATTAGACACACACTACAAAGAATGGAATAAGAAAACCACACATGTATTTAAAATATGTAACCATGTCTGATAAGAGAGGGTTGTTATATTAACCTAATGGTTCATTTTTGTGTTTCACTGACACAATGGAAATAACATACAAAAAGAATGTGGGACTGTGATATAGTGATATACTGATGTGTGTGTGTGGTTTTTTTTTTGGGGGGGGCAGGGTAATGAAGATTAAGTGACCTTCCCAGGGTCCCACAGCTAGTAAGTGTTAAGTGTTTGAGATTGGATTTGAACTCAGGTCCTCCTGAATCCAGGGCCTGTGCTTTATCCACTGCACCACCTAACTGTCCCCTACTGATATGTTTTTTGAATTACCTAAGAAAGACTGAGCTATGGTTTGTACAGATTAAATGATAAATGTATTCTAATCTTTTCTATTAAAAATCCTCCTGAAAATCTATACATGCAATTTAAAACAGTACTCCATTAACCAGAAAATGTGACTACCCATTATATTGCATTCTCTGATAAAATAATTTTAACTATATCAAATCCCTTATAGCTATATCTAGGATTAGAGAGATTCCTGGGTTTAACATTAGTCTAAAAGGTCAACTTTTTAGCCAAGAGACTAGAGAGACTTCAGAATAAAGTAGGTATGAAAGTAAATAAAAGTAAATCCCCATCACTTAAAAATCATTTATAGATTCTTTTCTTTTTTTTTTCTTTGGTGAGGCAATTGGGGTTAAGTGACTTGCTCAGGGTCACACAACTAGTAAGTGTTAAGTGTGTCTGAGGCTGGATTTTAACTCAGGTACTCCTGACTCAAGGGCCAGTGCTCTATCCACTGTACCACCCAGCTGCCCCTGATTCTTTTCTTTTTAAAAATTACATTTCCTCCCTTTTGGGGGGCTAAAATTTTCTTAGGGAAGAAAAAAAATTTTACGTACTTAAGAAAAAAAACCTATTTTCATTGCTGAAGTAGCTAACAATTGAAAATAATTCATAATTTCACCCACACTAAGATATTTTCTTTATTTTCCTGTGAAAGGATTGTTCCCCATGGTAAATGTAAGTAAAAGTTATTTTATATTACTAATGTGGGAATTTCATTTCACAGGAGCCTACAGATTAACATGTTATACACACACACACACACACACACACACAAAGCAAAAGAAGACACTTTGGAGAAAATAGATTTTCACTATTTTAAGAGAATCCTATTGTCATTATAGTCTGTCCACTTAACTTGGAAGAAAGGGCACAGATTAAGAAAATGCTAAAAAATATGAATAATGATTTAGGTTGACCTGTACCATGGAAAATGGGCAAGGCATGATTGTTGCCATACTATCTATTTTAGTAAGGGAAGCCCAAGGGCAATGCCATATGTATTTTCATTATGACTGGAGAAAGCTAGGGTAGATTAGTGGACCAGTTAGGGCAGCTAGGTGGCACAGTGGATAGAGTGCCAAGCTTGGAGTCATGAAGACCTGAGTTGAAATCCCACCTCAGATACTTACTAGCTAAATGACTTTGCAAATCACTTAACCCTGTTTGTCTCACTTTCCTCATCTATAAAATGATCTGGAGAAGGAAATGGAAAATCATTTTAGTATCTTTGCCAAGAAAACCCTAAATGGGGTCACAAGGAGTTGGATGTGACTGAAATGACTGAACAACAAAGTGGATCAGTTTTAGAGTCAGAATATTTAGCAACTATGTCACTCTAAGCAAGCAAGTTAGCCATTTCAAAGTCAGTTTCTCACCTATAAAATGAAGAAAATCCTATTTGCAGTGCCTACTTCACAGGGGCACTAGAAGGGAAAAAGTTTTGCAAATATTAGGGTGCTATCTAAAGTGAATAATTATTATCATGAGAATGTCAGCTTTCATAATTATTTGAAAGAAATGCTAAATTAGTAGGTAAATAGGCTAATGATAAAACCCACTTCAAAGGTACTCAGTGAATTTAGTAATTTGAAATAATAGCATGGAGCCACGGATCCACGTCTAGTGCAGTTAAAGGTATGCTAACAAATGTTTACCAGCTCTCCAGAAAAGATATAAAAATGTCCATGTGACATACTTTAAAATTTAATCTGTTTTATTAATATTTTTCTATAACTTTAAGTCTAAACAATAAAAAACAATACAATAAGCTCTGATGTATAGCATTTGCTGATTTCTGAAGTAGAAAATGCTCACACTGAAAATTTTAAAGTTGAATTCTAGAGTGAGTTTGTGTGAGCTACCTCCATACCCCAGGAAGCATGGAACAAGGTATCAATCCTGTGGTAAACTTCAATTCACGTTCATTTCAACAGTTGGAAAGGTAGAGTAAATAATAGCTGATCTTTTTTTTTAAATCATATTTGCATAAGAGGTGACAAATAGCAAATGATTCAAGAGCTCTGTGATTTCATTAACCTGGAAAAACCTCCATTGATGTAGATCGCTGCAACTATAGAGCCCTTAATAATTTGATAGAATAACTAATGAATCAAATAAACAGACATTAAATGCCTACTATGTGCATTGTTCTACACATTAGAAATACAAAGACAAAAATTGATTAGTGTCCACAATCAAAGACTTTACATTCCATCTGGGAAAACAACACAGGAACATAAAAGTAAAAATAAAATATATATAAAGTAAATTCAAAGCAATTGGGTGGGCAGTAACAACTGCCTCAAGTAGGTCATAGTCCTTGATGGTCCTTGAGAATTGTGGTGGCCAAAAACAAATAAAGAAACAAATACCTTATAATCAATCTTGTGGAGAGGCAAGCTCTGCTGGTTCTCAGACAACCAATAGATCTTGGCCTTTCCTCTAATACTTCCTAGCTTGGTAGGACAAGCCAGAACTTTGTGCTTCACTAGCAAAATCTTCTAGGGTCTTCATAATATAATGGGTCACTGAAATAGAATTTTAGTAGAATCTGAACAAAAGTCAGTTTATTCATAATAATATGGATTTGCACAAAATTAAGGAGTTCCAAAAAGGGTAAGATTTTCATCAGGTGCAGACATATGAACTCGTTTTTGATTCTCCTCACTCATCTCACAGGAGCTGGATCTGGAGATCAGACATGAATAAGAACTCAGCAGGATGGGTAGTTTGTTCAGTATGAACTGAAACTCAGAACACTTGGTGGTTTGTCTGGTTGCTGGAGTAGCCCTCTGACCTCACCTGACTGTCGCTAACTCATCCTAGGGCCTGGCTAATAGAATCCTAGCCAGATTAAGAAAGGAGCAGGACTGCAAATGTCTTTGGATCCCCTTTCCTTTGAATACTGCTCCATTTTCTGTAGTTGCTTCTTTTTTTCCCCAAGTCTCTTCCCTATAGCCTGTTCCCTAGCCAAGTCCCAACCCACCCCAACATTTCAATTCCCCCCATAGGGTGAGATAGGATTATAGAGAATGAGAATTAGGGGGTTTTATTTCATGGGGAAAATCTTAAAAATTAAAGCAGTTGGAGCAGCTGGGTGGTGCAGTGGATAGAGTACCAGCCCTGGAGTCAGGAGGACCTGAGTTCAAATGCGGCCTCAGACACTTGACACTTGCTGGTTGTGTGACCCTGGGCAAGTCACTTAACCCCAATTGCCTCACCAAAAAAAAAATTAAATCAGTCACAAAGTAAAATGAGTTGCCTCAGGAGGTATTTGGTTGACATTATTGGAAGCCTGTAAACAGAGGCTGGTTGACTGTTTTTCCAGGACATTTTATGTGTATGTACATGTGTATGTATATGTGTATGTGTATATGAATTCCCTTCTCTATCACTTCTGATTCTTAATTGCCCTGGTTTCCATCAAGACTGCTCAAATCCCACCTTCTGCAAAAGGACTTAACAGGTCCTTCCAGCTGCTAGTGCCTTCCCCTCTAAGATTATCTAGGTGTCCACATGTTGTCTCTCTTATTAAAGTGTAAGCATCTTAGGGGAAGGAGCTGCTTTTGCCTTGTACCCCACAAAGTAATATGACTAATAAATAATTGTTGACTGATTGACTAGATGACAACTTTCAATTTACAGAGTTTGTGACTGCATATGTCTCTGTTTCATAAGATAATCTTAATTTCAATATATCCAAAGCAGAATTAATTATATTTCCTGTTAAATCTCCCTTTTACCTTTCCCAAAGTCCCTATTTTTGCTGAGGATCCTAGCATTCTTCCAGTCACCCATGTTTAGAACTTCAGACTTCCCTTTCCCTTCCACTCATATTCTATAAGGTGCCCAGTATTACCGAATCTACTCCCACAATCTCCCTCACATTCATATTTTTTTTCTCTACTGACACAATTCACCATCCTAACTCAGGACCTCATTACCTCTCACTGGGCATTTAGTAATAAATGTCAAATTAGTCTCCCCATCTCGGGTTTCCCTCCTCTCTAATCTATCCTTATTACAGTTTATAAATTGATATTCCTAAAACAGATGCAACCACATCACTTCCCTGTCCAAGAAGCTCCCTTTTGCCTCTAGCATAAAATGTTCTCTGGGTCTTATTTTTCATGTAAAAAAGTGAGGGGATTAAGATAGCATTTAAAGTTCCTTCCAGTGCTCTAAATTCTTTGTAACTATGAGTATATGATTTGATAATGTAATAGAAATTAGATCTATGATCTTTTTACACTCAGAGTGCTTTTTCTGCTTTGGACTCCATTAGAATATAAGCTCCCTGAGAACAGGGACCATGTTTTTGTCTTTTCTTATATACCCAGAGCTTAGCACAGTGACTGGCATATAGTAAATGCATAATTAAGGCTTGTTGACAGTTAATTGACCTGCTAATTATATAGAGTAATTATACATTCAAACAGAAGCAATTCCTCCACACCCAGTTGATGATCATAAATATTTTTGATTAATTTCTATCTTCAGGCATATTTATGACCTCTCTAAGGGATTCTAATGATTAATTCTCAAAATGAATTTAAACTCAGTTCATATTGAAAAAAATATATTCCACACAGAATTTTTATACAGGGTGACCATTGTTCTCAAATTAAGAGATTATGGCAAGGTTCCCCAGTTACAATAAAGAGTTGAGAATTCCTACTCTAAGGAGAGTATACCTGGAATATTCTGGTTAGTTTGGGACACCTTGGAAACCTGAAGGTGTAAATAAATTACCAAGCTGATAGGAGAAAAACAAAAATAATTCAGTGACTCATCAAGATCAAAGGAGTTGGGGCAGCTAGATGGCACAGTGGTAAAGCACCGGCCCTGGATTCAGGAGTACCAGAGTTCAAATCCGGCCTTAGACACTTGACACTTACTAGCTGTGTGACTCTGGGCAAGTCACTTAACCCTCATTGCCCTGCAAAAAAAAAAAAAAGATCAAAGGAGTTAAGCATGGTAAGTGAAACTCAGCTTGAGTGATGACAAGACATCAATAAAAACTGTGTACCAAGGAAAAAGAAGAGCTCTCCATCCTACATTAAAAGAAACAACAACTGATTATGAACAAGAATTAAGAACAATAAGGTTTTGGCATAGTGTCCTAATGGCAGATGTGAATCTGCATTATTCAAAGGATATTTGAGCCGATTCTTTTTGCAGTGGGTATATTTATTGTTAGTGACTTATTCATTGTTTGACTACTTTTATAAATGACATGGATTTCAATAGCCATGCTGTTAAGTTGTTAAGCCAGTAAGAATAATGTATTAGCCACTTATTTCATTTGCATGAATAGGTCCAGAAATATTATGGTATGACTATTGCATCTCCTACTAATGCTTCTGATCACCTTTATTCATGAGAGGCAGGATGGTGTAGTTGTAGAGATAGCCTTGGAACCATGCAGATATGGGTTCAAGACTTGTCTCTAACACACTCGCTATTTGACCATGGACAAGTAATTTTACCCATGAGGGTCCTGGGCAACTCTTTTTAAAAAAAATTATTTTTTATTGTTTTTTAGGCAACTCTTTTTAAGACACCAAGTTACAGATGAACTATTTGTCTGTCTCAGTAGGGTTTTCATAGGAGGAGTTCTCAATAATAAAGTCATGGGTTTTTGACTGCCTGCTCCCTCAATTCATATTCATAGTTGTTTACACACTCATGGAAGAATTATCTATTCTGATAACTACTTAAAATTTAATTGCATGTTGGACAGGAAAGTCTATTTTCACCATGCTATACTATGGGTTCAGTTGCCCAGGAAGTCATATTATTCCCTGCCTATTCACTTATACACAGTTGTATATGTTATATCTCCTATAATCCTATTAAATTAAATTAAGCAAATATCTATTAAACACCTACTATATGCAAGGTGCTAGAAATACAAAGGAAAAAAAAGAAATTTCTACCTTCAAGGAGTATACACATCACATGGGAGTATGCGAAATATACATCAGCAAATAAATACAAAATAATTTTAAGAAGGAATAAGTAAGATATCCATGCCCCTGACAATAGCTACTGTTTCTGTGGAAAAGGAGCTATGGTTTTGACAGTAGTAGAATTAGGCAGATTCAGATCTGTTTGATTGGCCTCACCTAAATGGATTTACATCTATTTGGAAGAAAGCCACTGATGGAGCATCCCAGATCTGTGCAAGGCTTTGTGCTATTTAATATTTGTGTCACTGTTTTAGATAAAGGCATAAATGGAAAATTTATCAAATTTATGGCTGACACAAAATTGGCCGGGATAGCTAACACATAGGAAGATATCTTGACAGACTAGAACAATGGCTGAATTAAACAAAATAGAATTTTATAGAGCTAAATGTAAAATCTTCTACTTGATTTCAAAAGAATCAACCTAACTAGTAAAGGATGGAGGAGAGTACCCCTCTAGAAAAGACCCATGTATTTTAGTAGACAGCAAGCTCAATATGTACCAATAGTATGATATAGAAGCTTTTCCCAAAGCTGATGTAGTTTTAGATTTCTTTAATAGTGGCATTTCATCCAGAAACATCAAGGTAATAGTATCCATCTATTTTTCCCCGGTCAGATTATATTGAAAATATTCAGTTCTGGGTGCCAAATTTGGAGAAAGGTAGGGCAATGTCCAGTGGACAACAACCAGGATGGTGAAAGGCCTCATGGTTATGTCATATGATCATTTGAAGAAACTAGGGATGTATAGCCTGGAAAAAGAATGTACTTACTTAGATGAGGGTTCTCATATACTTTGAGGGAAAGGAAGAAGAAACATACCCAAAGTAATGGGGCCAAGGGGGCAGAAATAGGAGTGATGTGGAAAAGTTGTAAAGAGGCAAATTTAAACTGGAAAAAAAACACCTTTCTTACAATTAGTATTCTCCAAAAATGCAGCATTCAGTGCCCTTTCCCTAGAGGTCTTCAAATGAAAAGCTGATGTCTACTTGTAGGACAAGAAATTGATAGTTCTTGTTCTAGTATGGGTTTGGCTAGATGGTCTCTGGAATTCCATGATTCTGTAATAGAAAAAGTGCTGGAATAACCCAGATTCAAATCCTGCCTCTGACATTTGCTAGCTATATGACCATGGGTCAGCTAGGTGGCACAGTGGGTAGAGTGACAGGTCAAGAGTCAGTAAAACCTGAGTTCAAATCAGGCCTCAGACACTACCTGTGTAATTCTGAGCAAGTAACTTAATCCTGTTTGCCTCAGTTTTCTCACCTGTTAAATGAGTTGGAGAAAGAAATGGCAAACCACTCTAGTAATTTACCAAGAAAATGGCAGATGCCAAGAAAATGCCCAAATGGGATCACAAAGAGTCAGATGTGACTGAAAAAGGCTGAACAGCAACAAATGACCATGGGTAGGCCCACTAACCTCACTAATCATACATTTCCTCCTATGTAAATTGGCAAATTTGTTACACAGCTCAAATATGACAATGTATGTAAAGTGCTTTATAAACTTTAAAGTGCTATATAAATTATTATCCTACTGTACCGTACAAGGCAATCTTGCTTATTCTGCTCTCTATCCCTCAGGATGGGCCACAGAAAGTCCTGTGAGCTCTACAGAGGAATGTGCTGCTGAATATTTAATACAACATGGCACACTTTTCAGTTTAATCTCCTTTAAAAGTTTATAATTTTTAAAAGTCTATACAAAGTCAACAAAATAATAAATCAAGTACTGATTTGTAACTTTTTTTTTTGGCAGGGCAATGGAGGTTAAGTGACTTGCCCAGGGTCACACAGCTAGTAAGTGTCAAGTGTCTGAGGCCAGATCTGACCTCAGGCACTCCTGAATCCAGGGCCAGTGCTTTATCCACTGCACCACCTAGCCACCCCATGATTTGTAACTTTTGTGGATTTCTGAGGTGTGAATGCTCACACTGAAAATCTAATAATCATTCCTTAGGAGCCAGCTGGGACTAGCTCTAGCACATCTACCCCTCGCTGTATTGACCTGACTTATTAAGGCATAGAAGGTTAGACTATATAGTTGTGACACAATTGAAGAAATACAAAGCTCTACCCTTGCCTTTGAATCTTGGAATGGGTTTCTCCTCCCCCTTTGCTTTATCATGTCTTCCTATTCCTTGCTCATTTTATATGTCTCCCATTTCCATTGAAAAACAGGGAGAGAAAGTATAAGGGCCCCCCTCATAGGCCTTTCCCAAAACAAGCCTACCTGCTTTTCCATTCTTCTGGTCCAATCCCATAAATATGTCAGGTAATGGGCATAATTACACATATATTTTTACAGTTCAAAAGTACTATCTGACTGCTAAGTCAGCAGGGAGACACACAACTTCCTTAGTCAGATGCCAAAAGTTCTACTTTTTGATTATTTGTGAGGGTGGAAATAGCTTTTAGCCAGTTGAAATAGCCACCACTGCCCTGGTAAGATGATCTATGATGCTGCCTTAGAATAATAAACTGCCTCATTCAAACTATACCTGTGTTTATTTTTCTAAGATAGCAAGTTTAAGGGAAATCTTAACTGAGACTTATGTGTCCAATCTTTTCTGTGGCAAAATTTGCATTTTATTTTAAATATGTTTATACAACATTTCTCCTGTGGATCTGTCGTGCAGGGGCGTCCTGTATGAAGCTCTCATTGGGCCTTGAGAGCCTATTGTAAAATTTTCATTGTGAGCATTTGTTACAAATTAGGACCTGATTTATTGTGGTTTTTTTTGATTGTCTAGGCTTAAGAAAACAATGAAGAAAATGTTAATAAATTCACATTAAGTCAAAAAGTGTGCTGTACATACATTTCTCCCCCGTAGATGTGGTTGTTAAACTTTATTAGCACACCTTTGGATATGAGAATTCCTTCTAACAATGCAGATCCCAATTCCTGAATTCATATCCTCTTCTTCATGCCTTCCTATAAATTCTCTATTTTAGGGCTGCTTCTGAATTGGGGGGTGGGGTGGTTCTTACTTAAGTGCTGTCAGTCCAAGGACATGGTTGTTTCTTGCTTACACCTTACACTCACCACATGATTAACTCATTCTTTTTCATCATACTTTTTGGATGACATGTTTTCCATTGCTTCTCCTTCATCATTCCTTATTTTTTGACTTATTACAGCCTGTCCACGCAGCTCTACATTGCTCTTTGAGTGATCTTCAACTTCAATTCTTTAGAGATTATAGCATTCCATGACTCCCAGCCATCTTAAAACATCAGAAAAAGATTTGGGTTAAAAAGATTGGCCTTTGTTTCAGAAAGAAATTGTCAAGGAGATTCTTTTTTGTTTTGTTTTGTTTTTGTTTTTGTTTTTGCAGGGCAATTGGGGTTAAGTGACTTGCCCAGGGTCACACAGCTAGTAAGTGTTAAGTGTCTGAGGCCAGACCTGAACTCAGGCCCTCCTGAATCCAGGGCTGGTGCTCTATCCACTGCGCCACCTAGCTGCCCCAAGGAGATTCTTAAAAGGACTGTGATATTGTCCAAGGTAAATACAGTTTACTCTGAATGAAAGCATAAAGAATTTATTAAGTACTTCCTATGTGAGAAACTCTTTTTTCCTCTTCTTCAGTTGTGAACCTTACTCTGGGCCCCACCTGCAGCATCTGTTCAAGATAGTGAGTGTATACATACACAATCCACATATAAGTTTATTATGCATGTATGTACACATGTGTATAAACACATAGGCAAGCATATGCACACGTATATGTATCTATTTCCATATATGTCTATATCTTTTTTATCTCTCTAAACCTATCCTTGTATATTTATATCCCTTTGGATAGATTTCTAGTCTGTAACCCAAGTAGGTGTTGTCACAATTAATAAAGCATGATTATACAGATGAGCCGCCTTTGTGCGGCAAAGTTGCCTCTAAATGAATTGAATGAAGACTTGTCAAGGCTGGCCTTCATGTCCTTTCATCTACAGAAAGATGAATAATGAAGTAGCCACTGAAATGATTAGTAAACATCACAGTACCTATTTTTTTTCCTACAAAGACTGACTCAGGAATTAAAGAATTTTTTTTAAAAGCTAGATTATTAGTTGCCTAGAATTTGTTAAAATTTTATGAGCAAAGCACAAATGAACATAAACACACAATTTCCTGATACAGATTTTATTTTTGTTTGAATGATAGTTGCTCCAATTATTTTAGACCTAGACTCTTGAATGTGTCCAGTCCAGGTCTTCTAGCTCTTGATTTTGAGTTCTTTCTAATGCTTTCAAATTACCAGACACATTTCTTGGTATGCAAAGATACCCCGAAGTCTAATTAAGAATTTTCAACTATTTATTACAGGCAATCAAGTCTCATTTGCAGATATGGGCTACTGTTCTGTACTATTCTTCTGAGAGGAATCATGAAATAAAGTTATCTAATCAGTCAATAAGTATTCTTTAAATGCCTACTATTTGTCAGACATTGTGCTAAGTGAAAGGGATACAAATAAAGGTAAAAGTCTTTCCTTTCAAGGAGCTCACAGTTTAATAGAAAACATGAAAACAACAATATAGAAACAACTCTCCTCCCCCCATATACATATACTCATATATACATATAGAAATAGATATATAATTTATATAGATAAATAATATAAACACATACATATGTGTACATATTTGTATGTATTTTACAGAGGGATAGCATTAGCATTAAGGATGATTGTGAAAAATTTCTTGAAGAAGGTGGAATTTTAGCTGAGACTTAAAGCCAAGAGGTAGAGATGAGGAGGGAGATATTCTAGGCATGGGAGACAGCAAGTGAAAATGTCTTGAATGGGAAGATGGCATGTGGTGTGAGGAGTGGCAAAAATGCCAGCATCACTGAATCTCACAGGATGTGGGGGAAGGGTTTGTGTAAGAAATAATAAGAATGGAAAGGCAGGAAAGGGTCATGCTTTTAAGGGTTTTGAAAACCAAACAGATATTTTTATATTTTATCCTGGAGGTAATAGGAAGCCTCTATTTGATTTGAATGGGAGAAGGGGGTGATGTGGTCAAAATTGTGCTTTAAGGAGATCAACTTGAAGACTAAATGGAGGATGGGGCAGCTAAATGGCGCAGTGGTTAAAGCACCAGCCCTAGATTCAGGAGTACTTGAGTTCACATCCGGCCTCAGACACTTGACACTTACTAACTGTGTGACTCTGGGCAAGTCACTTAACCCCCATTGCCTGCCAAAAAAAAAAAAAAAAGACTGAATGGAGGATGGATTGGATTGGGGAGAGACTTAAGTCAGAGGTATTGCGGTAGTGTGAAGTACCTATGCCATGGTGGCAGTAGTGTCAGAGGAAAGAAGGGGTGAGGGGGTTTGGGGGGTGGGGTGAAATGTTCTTTTCCAAGGAGATGTCTGGCAACCATGTTAACTTCACCACACACCCTTCCTGTCAAATGTGAAGGGCAGGTCCTTCTGTTTTTTCTTCCATGGTCATCATCTGATATTCATACAAATGCCTTATTTAGAGTCCCCTGGAACATCTCTACTCCCAAAATAACTCTGTGCCACTAAGGAAGATGAAATGTTGTAATATACATGACTCAATATCCTTTATCAGAAAGGAGACTCCTTCCATTCTTAAGTCAATCAGTTCCTCAGTTCTGCAGAGCCAACATTTGCTTATTTGTCTTCAGCTCTTCAAAATGCAGAGAAACAAACACTCATGAGCAGTCCTCCTTTGAAAGGAGTGCATTTTCCAGGAAGGGCATTTTATGAGGATGGCTATCATTTGTTCCTCTCATAATTTGTATTATTTCACGTAAGAAAGCACATAAAGAATAAGTGGCCTCAGGGTAAAGTTCTATAGACTTTGTTGACTATTGCATCCATTTAATTATTTATGAATATTTCACAATTATTTATATTTATTGCATTCATTTAATTTTTGATGGAGATCACAGGACTGCTTAAGGATAAAATTATAATCCTAGCATATAAGTATTATGAGACTTTTAGCTAAATAAATTAACTGGAAAAGAACTCAGGTATTCTTGTTTTCACTTTAGCAGGCACCTCTCCCATTTTTTTTTTGCCCTAGGGGTCATACAATATTTATTTCCAGATATTAAAATTTCCAAGTAATAAAATGGTTATTTTAAAATCAAAAATGAATGGATGAAAAAGTATTTGTTAAACATTTGTTGTGTACAGAGCATTGAGGATACAAAAGTGTTTTTGCTTTCAAGGAACTCACATTCTAAAAAGGGGAGACAGCACATTTAAGTGGGTTTAATTACTGTTCAAAGGTGGAACCAGCCTTTAACCTATGAATGGCCAGAGCCCAACTGAGCAGGCTAGAAACAGGTGAGTCAAAATTTAAAGATACCTAAAGTCTTTCAGTAAGTGCTTTGGTCAATGTAATGAAATAATTTTGATTCACTAGAAAGCAACAATTTTGAAAAACAATGGCAATCAAGTTGCCACCAGGGACTTTCTCTTCCTTTAACTCTGGTCCTCCATGGCCTCAAAGAACTGCCCAGGCTACTCCTTGGCCTCCCGTAAGGGGGCTGAGCCTGGGGCGGGAGCGGCCTGTGGATCCGTGGACAAGAGGTTACAGCAAGAATTGATGACCCTGATGATATCTGGAGACAAATGAATTTCTGCCTTCTCAGAGTCAGACAATCTCTTCAAATGGGTTGGGACCATCCATGGGGCTTCTGGGACAGTATATGAAGATCTGAGGTACAAGTTCTCCCTGGAGTTCCCCAGTGGCTACCCATATAATGTTCCCACTGTGAAATTTGTCACACCTTATTACCATCCTAATGTGGACACCCAAGGCAATATCTGTTTGGACATCCTCAAGGAGAAGTGGTTAGCTCTGTATGATGTCAGGACCATTCTACTATCTATTCAGAGCCTGCTGGGAGAACCCAACATTGACAGCCCATCGAACTCACAAGCTGCTGAACTTTGGACAAACCCCACAGCCTTTAAAAAGTACCTGCTGAAGGGGCAGCTAGGTGGCGCCGTGGATAGAGCACCCACCCTGGAGTCAGGAGGACCTGAGTTCAAATCCGGCCTCAGACACTTAACACGTACTAGCTGTGTGACCCTGGACAAGTCACTTAAACCCAATTGCCTCACCCCGCCTCCCAAAAAAAAGTACCTGCTGGAAACCTACATGAAGCAGGTGACTAGCCAGGAGCCCTGATCCTGGCTGCCCAGCCTATCTTCCCTTCATCTTGTATGTATGTGTATGTGTGTGCATGCATCTTTTCTCCTTCCTCATAACCTGTTTTCTCTCTTCTGTACAGGACTGTATCACGCTGTTTTCCTTTTTTCTTAAACTCTAGTCCAGCCCTCAACATTAATATACAAATAAATTTTTAAAAAAGAAATACAATGGCAATCATTGCCAATTAATGTACACTATAATCATAAAAGAAATATAATTTATAAGTATGTAAATACTGCTTATAATAAAAATATATTACTATATGTGATAAATGTAGTTTATCATAGAATCATGAAATACTCATAAATTACTATTAAACTGTCATTTCTACAGTACTTTAAAGTTTGCAAAGTACTTTATTTACACTGAGACTCAATAAAAAAACAGTTGGGTAGGTGCTAGAGGTAGTATTACTGTCATCTTATAGGTCAAGAACCTGAAGTTTAGAGAGGTTAAGCAAATTCCCAAGGTCACATAGGTGTCAAGTATTTGAGGCAGGATTTTACCTAAATCCTCCTGGTTCAAGATTCAGTGCTCTATCCATTATTTCAATGTCCTCTAAACCCTGTTGACAGTAATCCTCTGTAAGTAAAGCATCACACCCTCAAGAAATATATTTATAAATTATATACATGTACAAATGTATTATGTATATTATAAATAGGCATGAAAGAAAACTAAAAGGATGAGATTATTTAATAAGCAATATTTAAATATATATATAATGTTTAAAATGGTATTTATTAGTAGCACAATAAACCTTGTTGATTTCAATGTGAGAGCAATGTCAACAGGTCAAAGACATTTATTAATCACATACTATTAATACATAATACATACTATTAATACTAATACATATTACATATTAATCACATACTATTAATACTAATACATATTACATATTAATCACATACTATTAATACTAATACATATTAATCACATACTATTAATACTAATACATATTAATCACATATGTCAAGTCCTGTGTTAAATGCTGGGCATACAAATATAAGATACAAAGAAAGATAATATCTGCTGTCAAGGAGCTTTATGTCCTAATAGGGAAGACAATAGAAACTCAAAGACTGGGGATGTAGTGAGGAGAGGGGAAAGGTACCCAGGCAGGGACATAGTGGCAAAGTCTAGAAAATCAGGAGAAGAATTAGAGATGAATTATGGCTGGCTGACCGGGGCTCATCCTCAACCAGGAGGTTCTGGGAAGAACTCACCAATGGGAGAAGGGGGCAGCAGGGGTGGAGAATATTCCAGGGTGAGAAGGGCTTAGTAGGTATGGGAACTTCAGGGGTGAGGAGGAAGCTGAGACATGGTGGCAAAGACAATAAAGTCAGAAACAGAGCAAGGAAAAGAATGATATGATTGAATGCAGTTTATTATATTTTTCAAATCTAGGTTTAAAATTTTGTAAAACAATTTGAATATGTGGTTCTAAGTTCTGGCAGAAGAAAGCCTAAGTGGCAGAAGTGGTCTGCCCAAGTGCAGGCAATAAGGAGGTGCATCGTTTTTAGAGAACTTTAAAATAATCATAAAACTGAATAAAAACTGGACTGCTGTATAGTATCACCATTTTCTGGCAATTCTGAAGAATATTAGGGATAAAATATTCCTTCCCAGAAAAGCCTTTTGTTGGTCTAAGTTCTAAACAATTGTCATGTTGGCATGACAGCTGGCCCTTGATGTTGGCAGACTTCAGCTACATGTGTTCATTTTGAGACTAAATCCTTAATGGTTCAGAATTGTTTGAGCTCACTTCAGGCACAATTCTTTTCTCTAACACATTTGGTACAACATATTTCAGCATTTCAACAGTAGATGTGAAATATAAATTGATAGCATAGTAATTTTAGAGATGAAGAAACAGAACTGGAGTTATTTAAGTTCTGTCATTCTATGTAAATGTTTGGAGTTTTTATTTGTGTTCAAAATTTAAAACAGTGAGACAATGTGAAATGCAACTTTGACAAGTGCAAATTGTAATTCATATATGATGTTAAAAATGGAAATTTATTCTTTTTAAATTGTTAATTTCCTTTAAAACTAAAGAATGAATCAAGAAAATAAAATGTTACATGAGTATGGTGATTTAGTAGTTGCCTCAAATGCACTTTTTGCAGACCTTTCAGTTTTATTAAAATTTGTTTATGAAATGAGATTCCTATGAATCTCTTCCAAATTTTATCCTTATCTTTAAGACTTTTCCTATTTGTATATTGTTGCTTCCTGTGAAATAAACCTCAAAATTAAAATGATAAAGAATGTTCTTTGTTGAAGTATGAATGAGATAAATCTGGTTATACTGTCTACTGAAATGAATATGCAAAGATCTATTTTGATAAAGAATGACAAATTTCCAGAAGTTAAGGCTTGAAGGCAGAAAGTGTAGTGTTATTATTCATTACTGTGACAAAAATTATATATGGGTATAAGTTTTTTCCTTTTCCCCTTAAAAATATGTTAATGTAATTGATAGTATTAATCCATTATTTTTTTCCTTTTCATACAGCCATGTTTGCTTTAATTAATTAAATTAACTGAAATTTATTTTTACTCGCATTCTTATATATACAAAGTTCAATAAAAGAAAAATTTAACTGTCTGAAATTCTTTTCTGGACATTACTATTACTTATTGCATTTCATGATTATTACTGAAAATAATTTTGTCATAAAGAGCAGGGGTTGTTAAAAAATGATCTACTACAGGTGTCAGATATGGTAGATTCACCACTGCTGATTCTAAATTCTATTTGTTTTTGTACTGGGCATTCATTTATACTGAACACAGTTGTCAAAGTTCAAAGAGATAAATCACCAAGAAATGTGGATACAAATGGAAGAAATGACCATACTTGATGAATTAAATTGCTCATTTTAAATACCATCTTCCAATTATGAAAGATTTTTGTTGAAATGTGACTATTAACTTTCCATCTTCCCTGATGCCAATTAATTGTGCTTGCAACCTAATGAAAGGTCTGGCATTTTTAGACTTTTAAGAAATAGATGCAAAAAATCACCTGAAACTTTGCTTGAAAGATTTTTTTAAACAAGTTGGAAAATTCTTCTTCCAAGTTTTTAAAGTGTTGGATAAAGAAAAGTTTTATAGATGATACACTTACATGATTCTTGGTAACAGAATACTGATTTTAAGGGTCTTGCTTCTTAATTGTGATGGATTCATATTATAATTAGTTAACATTTTAAGAAATAATATACCCAGGTGAGGTTCATTTGAAATTTGGGGCTAATTACTTCTTAATTGATTTGTCATTGTTTTTGCCTTATAGTATAGTTGAGAAAGAATTCTTACTAAGTAAGAGTAGATGTTCCAGCTTTATTGTTTTCTTACATATGTTTGTTAGTGTTATCTTCAATCTGAAAGTTTCTCTACAAAAATCTTTTAAAGCCACTTGTCCATTTTTTGTGGACAACAAGAAGGCATGAGGTAGGGAGTAAAGAACTGACCTTGGAGCTAGACTTGTATTCACACATCTGGCACATACTGACTGAGTGACTTTGGGACAATCACTTAACCCGTCAGTCTTGTAATAATAAGGACAGCTAACATGTATGTTGGGCATCTATGTGGCACATGGACAGAACACTGGGCTTTGAATCAGGGAGATTCACTAGCTGTGTGACCCTGGGCAAGTCACTTAACACTGTTCCTCATCTATCAAATGAGCTGCAGAAGGAAATGGCAAACCATTCCAGTATATTAGCCAAGAAAACCCAAAAATGGGGTCATGTGCTCCAAAGTCAGGTACAACTCAACAAAATTTATATAGCACTTTCTACATGGCAATGGGGCCCCTAGGTAGTGTAGTGGATAGAGGACTGGCTCTGGATGCAAGAAGACCTGAGTTCAAATCTCACCTCAGACACTTATTAGCTGTGTGACCCTGGGCAAGTCACTTAATTCCAATTGCCTTAAAAAAACATCCAGGGCCATCTCTAGTCATCCTGATAAATATCTTGCCACTGGACCCAGATGGCTCTGGAGGAGAGAGTGAGGTTGGTGACTTTGCAAAGTCCTGCCTCACTTAAATCCAAGTCAGTGCAGGTCCTGACATCACCCCAATGTCAGGATCCTCTTTGAGAATAAAAGACAAAGAACAACAACCACATGGCAGGCATTGTGCTAAGTGCTTCACAATTATTATCTCATTTGATCCTCACAACAACCCTAAGAGCTAGGTACTATTATGATCCCCATTTAAAGACGAGGAAGCTAAGTTTAAGTGACATGATCACATAGCTAATAAGTGTCTGAGGCCAGATTTGAATTCAGGTCTTTTTGCTTCTAGACCTGGCACTCTATCCACTGCACTACCTTGCTGCTTCTAGCTGCTTCTAGCTGCTTCTAGCTGCTTCTAGCTGTAGGTAGCTCTCTTAAGACTATAAAGACAGCGAATGAGCCAATTTGAGTTCCCAAAACCAATGAAAAAAATAGTTCTGCTCTCTATCCTTATGCTTCATTAAAACTAGATCATATGATCTATAAATCCAACTAACCAGGAGCATGTTAACAGTAATATGTCACAATATGTTGAAAGTAAATAAATGAATGAGGCCTCTATTTTCAATTCCTTTTCTTTTCTTTTTTCTTTTTTTGTTTTTTTGGTGAGGCAATTGGGGTCAAGTGACTGAGGCCAAATTTGAACTCAGGTCCTTCTGACTCCAGGGCTGGTGCTTTATCCACTGCATCACCTAGCTGCCCCTCAATTCCTTTTCAATATGGAATCTCCTATCTTCCCTTAGGATACTTTGTGTGCTATGTCTTACACTTGACGATCTGATAAATAGAATGAGTAGGGCTGTCAATGTCACTATGTATATTATTTTTTTTTGGTGAGGCAATTGGGGTTAAGTGACTTTCCCAGGGTTACACAGCTAGTAAGTGTTAAGTATCTGAGGCCGAATTTGAACTCAGGTCCTTCTGAATCCAGGGCTGGTGCTCTATCCACTGCACCACCTAGCTGCCCCTATGTATATTATTTTCAAAGCCTAGTTACTTTTCTTTTTTTAAACAAACCAAAAAAAAAAATAGAAATGACAGTGCTAACATTCTCTCTCCCAAAAAGAATATCTAAAGCACCCCACTTTTGAGACCATGGCACTATATGATATTGCCCATAGAAATTATTACTCAATATATATTCTTGAAATCAATGCTGTTTTTAAAAGCAGTTTCAAAATGGAGGCAACATGGTACTTAATGTTGGGAATTAAAATAATAAATTATAAAATGCTATTTGGTTTTCAGTAGGATTAATTTCAAGGAGTTATTTTGTATAAAGAAATAAGGTAATTAATGTTTCTATATCATTCATTTTACCTTATTAACAAAATTATGAGATAATGAATTATTGAGTTATTATAGTATTTAATTATAGCAATGAAGTCTTAAATGTTAGGGGAAGTGAAATTTGGTAGATGATATGATTTAACCTTCTACTCTCTTCCAATCTTCTTCTTTGAGTGTATACATTCTGCTACTTCTTATGTTGTATAGTTCATTGACTCTATGCATTGGAAAAATGTGTCCTCTGAAGGACATAGCCTTGCTGTATGGTCCCGCCCATGCTAAAATATAAAGAAGAGAGTTTTCCCTATATCATGGGACTCATTTCTAAATTGCTGGTCTCTAACTTTACAGTTTTGAGCAGATTTCAAAACAAATCAACAGACACATCGAGACTTTGGTTATTTTTGGCTAGTAGTAGATAAATGAATAGTCCAAGAGTTTCTGACATTGTGCCAAACGTCTATAAGCCTAAAGTTAAAAAGTCATGTTTTCCAGGAAACCTTGAAGTTTGCCGAGATTTATGCTTTCGATATTGTCATCCATTACTACATTCAAAGGAACTGTCTACATAGAGGTTGATCGAGGGCAGTCAAACCTTTTGCACTGCACAAATTATATGATTAGGTGTCTGTCTATGGGTCGACTTGTTCTCAAGCCCCCAAAACTAAACACAGCTGAGATCTAAATCCCTGACAAATGAAGGCTGAGTGTAAGGATCACAGATAACGTACAGCAAATGGAATCTCTAAACACCATCCCGCCACACAATATACACCTGATAAATGACTGTCTGAAATAGTACTTTTGAAAAGGACATTTAAGGTTGATTATTCCAGCACAATGGAAATGAACTGAAGAAACATGGGAAATATACGTTAGTCACGGATGAATGCATTTCAAATTATTGTTCAAGGGGGTTTCTTCTTTCTTTCTTCTTTCTTTCTTTCTTTCTTTCTTTCTTTCTTTCTTTCTTTCTTTCTTTCTTTCTTTCTTTCTTTCTTTCTTCCTTCCTTCCTTCCTTCCTTCCTTCCTTTCTTTCTTTTTATAAATGATGAAATCAGTTTATAAGTGAAGGCATTAGGAGAAAGAGCCTTACTGAAAATAAACCCACAGGATAGAACAATTTATCTATTGAAGATTGTATTTAAAGTAAGAATAAAGTGGCTTATGGATTAAAGTGAAAAGTAACATTACAGGAATGCCTCCTCTTCTAGGAAAAGATTTGTGTGATATGGATTTAATTTAGGAACTATTTGTACTATTAAAATGATAGAATTTAATGAGAGAGGAAGAATTACATTGGAACTAGAGAACCAGCCTTGGAATTAAGGTCCAAGTCCATTCTCTGACACCTACTGGCATTATAATCCTTGATAAGTCACTTCTCAGGGCCCCATAGTACTTTAAGACTCTCACTTGCAGAACAGTTGTTGGCATGGGTTGAAAAAGGGAGTTTGCTTAGTAGGAATTCCTCTTAATGACGAAATCCCAGAGCCAAACACTCCTTCCTTTGGGAAAAAAAAAACACCCAATAAAAATAAAATTATTGAATATAAATGAAATGCCAGTACCTTACTAAATAATAATTAATAAATAATAATGATCTAAACAAACAAATAAATAAGTTTATTAGAAAGTAGAAAGAAAATTCTATTGGCTTGGTCTAGAAAAATCTCTAAATTTGGTTTAAGAGTTTTTAAAATAAACTTTGTTTTCATTCATTCATTCACTTATTTATTTATTTATATCAATGAATATCTACCTCCTCTCCTTACTATTGCCTCCCCACCCCAGTGCTAAGCACTGGGGATATAGAGAAAAGCAAAAGATAGTCCCAGCTCTCAAGGAGTTCACAGTCTAGTGGGGAAAACATCTATATACAAACAAAATATATTTTTTCAGGCATTTTTTTCAGTAGTTTTCAACTCTTGGTGACCCCATTTGGGGTTTTCTTGGCAAAGATATTGGAGTGGTTTGCTATTTCTTTTTCCAACTCATTTTGTGGTGAGGAAACTGAGGAAAACAGAGTCAAGTGTTTTGCCCAGGGTCACACAGCTAATAAGTGTCTGAGGCCAGACTTGAGCACAGGAAGATGAGTCTTCCTGACTTTAGGCCTGGAACTTTATCCACTATATCACCTAGTTGCCCCACCAAAATAGATACAGAATAAATTGGAGATCATTAATAGGGGAAATATATTTATCATTTTTCTTTTTGGGGAGTGACTTTTTTTCTCTCCATATTAGTATATTAGTAGTGTATCACATGGTTTCTAATTGCTCAAGTAAATTTATATTTCTGGCTTTCTTTTGACTTTTGTGTTGGCATTTCAAGGTTCTTACTCAGTTCTAATCTTTTCATCAGGAATGCTTGAAAGTCTTGGGTTTGATTTAAAGGTCCTTTTTTTTTCCTCCTTGTAGGATTATACTCAGAAGAGTAAGTTATTCTTGGTCATGAGCCTATCTCTTTGACCTTTTGGAATATGTATTGTATTTCAATATCTCTTCTCATTTTTATTAGAATTTGCCTTGTCTTCTGTGATCCTGATTGTAGTTCCTTCATACTTAAACTCTTCCTTTTGAGGTACTCAAATATGTTTTTCTTTGATGTGAGAGCTCTGTATTTTGACTATGACTTTTCTGAGACTTTTCCTTTTGGGATTCCTTTCAGGAAGAATTCATTATATATTCACCTGGGAAGTTTTTATTTATAGTTTTAAAAATGTTTTGTCCAAGCTTTTAAATTTTAACATGGCTTTACCTTTCTGTGATCTTTTTTCAGGTCAGTTGTTTTTTAATATTAAACATCTTCTATTTTCTTCAATCTTTTCATTCTATTCCAATATTTCTTTCTGTCTTGTAGGGGCATTTATTTTTTTGTTCTATTCTCCTTTGCAGGAAGTCTATTTCTTGGGTAAGGTTTACCAGTTTCTCTTCTGTGCTACTTATTTTCCTTCCAATTATTTACTATGGGCTTTCATTTAAATTAAACAAAAACAAAACTACCTCCTGCTTCATTTATTCTAAGTATTAATGTAATCCTTGTTGAAGCCCCCCCTCCCCCTTTCCCCCTTTAAGTTTATCATTCCTATTGAGTTAGATTTGAAATTATATTTTTATACTGGTTGGTGGCTTCTTTGAATTATTTATCTCTCTAGCTTTAGTTCCCAAAGTAGGGCATTATACCAGGGTCAGATTCCACTACCTGTTGTACTTTTGGGTGATGTGGTCAGACTTGCTTAGTCTTGCTCTGGATCCCTGGGTTCCTCAGTTAACTTTTACCTCCCAGGGATTTTCTCCCCTAGATATTTGAGGTCCAGAAAGTGAATTTCAGGGTCCACTTTGGCATCTCAAAACAGAGTGTAATGGACCTCAGGGCTCCTTACCCTGGGCTGCCCTTTTCTGAACATTGCAGCACCATGCACATTGGCTTTTTTTTTTTTTTTTTTGGTGCCCTATAATTCTCCCTGAGGCTTTCAAATTCCTTCACTAGGACTTTTTTGGGCAGGGAGCTTGCCACTTTATCTATCTATTTGTTTTGTTAAGGGCTAAAATTCTAGCTAAACTGTCTAAAATATCTAATGAGTGGTCGCCAATAAATTATAAGCTTTAGCAAGAGTTAGGCTTTTAAGCATTTATTAAGGAAAACAAGAATTTGGTAAAGAGAGAGAGAAAGGCCTAGATTTCTATCTATTAAAGGGAGAGCACATTTTTAGCTCCCTTCTCCGCCAGCGTCCTCAGGAAAGAGCGCGAGACTGAGCGCCAGTCTCTTCCTTCCTCCTCCCACTAGCCCGCGTCACTTCCTGACTCCTGGTCTTGCCCTCAAAGACCTTCCCTTCATGGGCAGAACTCCTCTACAGTAAGTATCCAGCAGGTGGCGTTATTCCAATCGTTACAGTTTATTTATTTATTTTGCTTCCAGACAAAAAACCCTGTAGATTAAACTTGTGTCTCAGGGCTAGTGCTCTGCCCCACCCCTTCCCACCCATTTCTGTTGCTTTTAGGTGTCTGTCTGGCTTTTTGTACCATTTTGTGGGGGTAGAAGCCACTATTGGTAGTTTCTCTTTATATTTCTTCATTGCTATTGTTGAATATTAAAATATATAGTTTAAAATGCCTGTCTCTTACAAAAAGAATCAATAAACAGATCACAGAAATTATAAAATCTCCCACAATTTGTCCCCATACCTGTCCTACTACAAATATAATAATCAGATCAGAGAACATGATTAAGAACCAGATCAGAGAATTTAATATCTCCTACAAGACAAACCACATCAGAGATAGACAGAAAAAAACAACATAATATCAATTTAATATTTTGTCCCAAAAAGAAATATAACACATGACCATGTGGAGACTCCCCTCCTAAGATGGAAGTTTAGCTGCCCTTCTTCCTAAGGGTTTTTAAGGTTCCTTTGCTCACAGGTTACAGAATAACTTCATTGGCATGATACAGATCAACCCAAAGCAAAAATTACAAATGTAAATCAGTTAAACAATACAAATCAGTTTGAGTGCTCAACTTAAAGCAGATCTATGTGGAGACAGGAGTAGTATTATCAAAAACAAGGAAGTTTAAATAGTTGATCAGGAGAACAATAAGATCTATTCACTTCCTGTGGAAAGAAGATAGTGAATGGGAATTTCAAAGGGGCATTTAAATTTGTTTATTCTCTTGGGGAAAGTAAATAGGGACTGTCTAGTTTCACTTTGAAGTTTTTGAGCAAAGGGCATTTTGCTCCTATTAATCCAGGGTAACATAAAATCCATTTGAATAATAAGGTACCTCCATCAAATCCAGGTGATCCATATATTCATATTAACACTATTTACTCTGATGCAAATTCTTGTGCTTTGCTGGAGTTAGTATGAATGAACTTGGCAGTCTGCTGTTCAAGAAGGCATCTTGGTGAGAAATCCTAGACCTAATTTTGCCAACTGCTACACTGTCTTCAAGTGTCTTCAATTCCAAATCTGAACATCCAGATTGGCTTGAGTCAGGCCTGCTCTTTAACAGCGGCTTAAAATGTTTTTGACTGATTGGTGGGGAAATTTATTTTGATTTGGGGACCCTGCCTTTGGTCTGAGATTAAAAAGCCTTAGGCTCTCAGGGTTTTTTTCTGTGTGAGGGACTGGTGCCCCACCCCCTCCACTTCAGCTGAGACAAAAAGCCCCATGGGCTTTTCAGGATGCCAGGTCAGACGGCTGGGGAGGAAAAAAAAGCCCTAGCTCCCTACGCCCTGAGGGGAGCTGCCCGGAGATCCCAGGCTTGTCCTGCCAGGCCCTAGCATAGCCCGTGCAGGGGGCATGGCCCCTCAAGCCCTGCTGGGCTTAGCCCTAGTGTGGCCTGTGGATTAGCTTGGTGTGTGTGGGGTGGGGGGGCACAGGAAGCCCGAGGTTTGACTGGAGAGGAGATATATACAGGAGAGCTAGCGAGACAGTTAAAGGGGGTGCTGGAGGACTAGAAGGATGCTAAGGAGACTGAGGCTGTGTAAAGAGAGGGGTTGACAGACATGGAGAAAAGGCTAAGAGCAAGGAAAAAGGGGGGACACCGGAGGACTAGGAGGACGCAAGTAAGGCTGGAAGATTAAGAGAACAGGAGGAGACAGTAAGGGGGTTGGAAAAGGCAGTAAGGGAGGACAGACAGACAGAGCAGGGACTCCGGAGCACTAGGAGAACGGAAGGAGAGGTCAGTGAGAGAGAGACACAGGGGTTCAGTGCGGCAGTACGGAGAGGAAAGTTAGACTGTAAGGGGGGATGGACAAAGTGAAAGGGTCTTGGAGTTAGAAGAAAGGAGCTGAAAAGTGAAAGTGAAGCAGGGGAGCTGGAGTGAAGGAGAAAAAGTGAAAGTTGGAGAAAGCTGAAGCATACCCTAAGGCAAGAGGCAGCAAGGGCTCTTATTGTATTAAAAGCAGACAGGTTGTATAATTTGCATTTCTTAACCCTTATCATTTACATTGATTTTTAAAAATAAATTCTTCTTTGACTATTTAATTAAGAGGCTTTTTAAACTTTTGCTTATCAATTTGGGAACAGTGTGGAGAAATTTTTTAAATGGCCCATACTAAATTAATAGCAGTCAGATAGCCAGACAGTCAAACATCCACAGATTAGTCCTCCAATAAGATATAGCCCCCCAGTTAGATTAGGCCCAGCTAGTCAGTAAAATATTTTCACATTGGTGCCGACCCAAAATTAACAAAACAAAACAAACTTCTATCCAAGTAGAAAGAAAAATTAGCAACCTTATCTTGGTGCCTTTGTTTATGCCTGGGCTAGAGATGTCTCCCATCCTGGTCTATTGATACTATGCTTATCTTTTAAGATTGAATAAAATTGGAAGCCCTCCTTGCACCTGGACAGAAATTGTAATTTTCTTTCTTAGACATTATATGGTCCTTTGTACCATCATCAAACTCCTATTATGTCATGTAATATGCCACATGATCATTAGTTATTGCAATTATGAATATTTATGTTCTATACCATTCACCTCCCTCCTGACCATAGGCTTCATCAGGGAAAAGATTGAATCATACTTATATTGATATCTCCCCCACCACCTAGCACAGTGTTTTGCAGATAAAAAATGTTGAATAAGTGGTTGTTACTAAATGAATGGATGAATGAATTAATTGAATTTAGATAGACCAACTGATAAAGTTTCTAATGAGAAAAGGAGGAGAGATTAGGGAGTAAAAGGAGATTAGAAAAGAGAGACAGGTAAGATTGGTTGATATAGAAGTTTTAAGATGAATGTGATCCTGATGAAGAAGCAATGAGAAAGAACCCAGAGAAATGTTCAAATGAAGGAAATGATATGATGTGATGAATTATGCTACCTATGGTAGGCATGAGGAATGGTAAGCAGAGAAAGAGATTGTTGTAGTCAAGAAGACAGTGAAAAGAAATTGAAATTAATTAAAAGAAAGAGAAATAATTGATGGAAAATGACTTTTCTAGAATGTTTGTGGAATAAACAGATTTATTTGGGATAATGCTGTTCAGAAAGAAAGGATGACTGACAAAGTATGGAATTAGGCACCTCCAATAATAAGGGAAAAGAATAAAAAGACAGAAGCTTGAGGGATTAAAAAGTTCATGTGCTTTTTAGTTCTTTGGAATTACAAGGGGAAGCAAGTTAATTTTCCAGGCATTTTTTTTAGAAATAGGTGTAGGGACAGCTAGGTGGTGCAGTGGATAAAGGACTGGCCCTGGATTCAGGAGGACCTGAGTTCAAATCTGGCCTCAGACACTTAACACTTACTAGCTGTGTGACCCTGGGAAAGTCACTTAACCCTCATTGCCCTGACAAAAATAAAATAAGTTAATTTTTAAAAAATTTTAAAAAAGAAATAGGTATAAAATGAATATATAATTAAATGGAAAATTGTATTTTTTATAAAATAATAGTAATAGCTAGCATTTATATAGTGCTTTAGGGGTTGCAAAGCTTTTTGCAAATATTAGCTCATTTTATCCTCAGAACAATTCTGGGAGGTAAGTGTACAAGTTCCAGTTTACAGATGAGGAAACTGAATTAGGCAGAGGTTAAGCGACTTGCGCAGGTCTTACAATAAGTCAGCCAGTAAATATTGAGACAGAATGCAAATTCAGGTCTTCTCAATTTGAGGTCCAGCACTCTATACTCTGTATGACCTAGCTGATTCTCAGCAAGCAAGGGGGAAAAAAAAAAGCTCTAGAAGAGGTACCTCTATATCTTGATACAGGAAATTCACTTTATAAAATTAATCTATATAGTCACACATTATGAAAGGAATAGATATTACAGAACTAATCAATAGAATATAAGCTCTCTCACAGTAGGCAGAGATTTTTTCCCCCTAGCATGGTGCCTGGTACATAATAGGCGTTTAACAAATGTTTGTTGAGTTGAATGAATCTAGGCTATTTTAAGGGGAGAAGAATTGAGACAGCAGTTTGTTTTCAACTAATAAACATGGTAGTCAATATACTAATGCCCTCACACATAGCTGTCAGCTTTTTTTGGATATAAGGACTTAAGACCTCTGAAATTTTGGGAAGCTTCACCTAATAGTAATCATACTATTAAGAAACATTGATTGAGAAAATACATCATGACAAAAGGCTATGAAAATGAAAACATTTCCAAATAAATTTGTATTTTTTTTTTTTGGTGGGGCAATGAAGGTTAAGTGACTTACCCAGGGTCACACAGCTAGTAAGTGTCAACTCTCTGAGGCTGGATTTGAATTCAGGTCCTCCTGAATTCAGGGCCGGTCCTTTATCCACATATTTTTATATTCTTAATTGCAACTTCTTATATATACATATACATATACATATATATATATATATATATATATATATATATATATATATATATATATATATATATATATGGCATTCTATTTATGAGATGTATTTATTCAGTCCACAAAATGTCAGTCCTTGGTGTGCCTGCATGTTCATTCAATAGACTCCTTCTAGTAGTTATCCAGTCCCTTCCTATCCTGGGCAAATGCCCCCCCACCCCCTCAGTCCTCCCAGCCATCAGAAGCTAACTTCCCACCTGCCTACCTCCCCGCCTCCCAATCTCTCCACCTCCTCTCACATGTTAGGAACTACTGCCTGAACTTTTGTTATTTACTTTTACTGTTAAAATTTCCTAGTGATTTAAAAGAAGGAATATTTTACAGATGGTAGTAAAGGAGATGCAGGACATAAGTTATTTTCATGACTTGTGATTTCAGCTGCAGACCTGGGATCCAACCCCAGATCTCTTTCCTCTCAGTAAACCATCCTTTTTTACTCTGTTATTCAATAACTCATTCCTCTATGTCTCCTTTGGCTGAAAATAGTCACTTTGAAGTCATGTGGACCAATAGTAGTATTATTTCTTTCTAGGTAGACATCCTGAAATACACAACCCAGAGCACCACCAAAAAATGGAATGAGTGTATGAATAGTCTACCTTTTCCATGTACCAGTTGGAGCACATTTTTCTATTAGAAGACATCATAGCTAGAAGGATCTTAGCTATTAGCATGTATATTGTCATCACATTTACAACATGGTACACAATCCTTTTTATTGCTTTTATTAATAGCCATTAGCATGTCATAATGAAGGCAAAGCCAGATCAAAGCCTCAAGATCATAATTCACCTCTATCTCCAAATGTTATTTCTAGACCTATAGATGACTTCAAGTTAATTTGCTTCTGGTGAAGAAAATATCCAGGTTCTGGAAATTTTTTCTTATGGTTTAATTCCATAAGATTTAGGAGCAAGCTTGACTTATCTTTAAATTTTACTAGCTTGATGAAATATATATGTGTGTGTATATATATACATATATATATATATGCATATGTATTTAAAAATAAACAACTGCCTATTTCTAAAGAGTTAAGCCTGAAGAAACAGCTTGGAGAGTGGATAGAATGTAGGGCAGTGTCACCAGTGGGCTCTGCTAAGTCCTCAGAAAGCCTGTAGGCTGATGGGTGGGCACTTTAGTGATTGGCACATCAGGGCCGTCTGGTCTGAGGATGTGGTAGCATGAACTTGTAGGGACCAATTTTTAACTGGGGAGTGTTAGCTAGGCAGTTCGATGCAATATTGGGGCAAGGAAGGAGATCGACAGCCTCCCTCAAAACAGAATAGGATTTATTAACAAGAATGAACTTAAAAAACACAAGCAAGATCAGTAAGGGGAAGGAAATAAAATGGGTGAAGGAAAATGATACAACCTGAATAAACCCTACCGCCCAGGAATCAGCTGAGGACACACACATGGCTGCATCCTGTCACCTTCCAGTTTCAAGCTAGAATGGTGAAAAACCTCCCTTCTTCCCAGTAGACTCCAGGCTGACCACACACAGCCCCAAGCCAATTGGCTGGCAGCTCTGACTGACAGTCACATGACTGCCCTCCCTGGGCTTCCAGTCATTTTAATTTTGCCAGGTCCATGTAGGCATCAGTAAGTGGTGGTGATGTGAGGTGCCAGTGCCATGCCAACGGCTACAACCAGTGGGTTGGAGCACCGTGCTGTTTGTGGAGGTGCCATGCCTGAGCCCCAGGACAGTGCACACACCGAGGGTTTTTAAAATTCTAGCCAAAAGATGGGGTCATAAAAACCTCAAATAAAAATTAATTCTTTACAAACTATTAAAAAATGTAACAGTTCCTCCTAGTCCAAATCTGCAGAAAAAAGGTGCTATCTACCCCCTCATTCACAGGACCTAGACTGGCCCCAGGAGAGGGGTCATGTATCTTAAGGCCAAGGAGAGCTTCAGCCTTCTGAGTATTTCACCACAAGGAAAGAAATGAGAATCAAGTTCAGGATGTCCAGTTTTGGCTTTGGGGCCACTGGACAGCTGTACTTCCAGGGGTGAGTTTTGAAGAAGAATCACTAGAGTCCTAGGCCTTGGTCCTGTGGTGATGCGGGAGCCCAACACTGAGCACTTCATGCCCAAATCTGTTGTTTCTTCATTACTACCACCAGAGACCCCAGGAGAGCCTCCAAGCATTTGGCTCCTCAAAGCTTTTGTCCAGGGGTTCTAGTCACTATTGAGTTGTCTGCTTGCTAAACTTTGTGAGGTCTAACACCTTGAAGAAGTCTGAGGCAAACTCTACCATCAAACCAAGGGTCCATGGTGTTGACTTCCCACATGTACTCCTTTCATTAGTCATCCTGTGGGTCCTGCTGGGAAGCATTTCAGAAGAAATCATTGCAGATGACTTTCTGTACATGGACTGTAGCCTTATCACAGGATACCACATTCAGCTTATATCTATCCATGATGCTCAACATCTGATTGCAGATATCTTGCACTAGGCATAAGGAAAGAGAGAATTCTCATATCACTACAGGTTGAAGAATTTGTTGTTCTTCCAAGAATTATACATAGCTAAGAGAGTGAGGTGGTCACCTTCAGTCTGGTGGAATTTGACTTTCTTGTTATTTGCAGCATGGACACAATAGTGCGCATCTCCTCATTGTAGGCTAGATGCATGGACATGATCAGAACTTTCTACAGCATTGGTCCAGGCTGAGCAAGCCCTCATCATACAGGGCTGCCAATGTATACAGTTGCTCCATGGCTGTGATCAGAATTTCCATGGGGGGGAGATCCAGGAAATCAAAGGAAAGCAGGTCATGGATGCCCATGGCCTTGAGAGAGAGCACCATGCTGGCTAAATTTGTTCTCCGGATCTCAGGCACAATGGTGGTTTGCATTTCCTATCTGTAGCACATTTTGTGTTAAGCTTGAAACACTTTCTGGGCCCTGTTCTCCCAACTCTGCTTGCTCTCTGTTTTGCCTGAGCCTGAGAGATGGGAGTCACCAGCAGCTGGTTGATTTCAGTCTTGGAGTTGTATACTTTTTGCTTCACAAACCTAGGGTCCACCATGTAGTAGATCCCTTCACTTGTTAGAGATTTCTCAGTAATATTGGTAGAAATTACAACCTTCCTGCTACCAGGAGGAGCCAGGTCAAAGATCCAGGCTTGCATCTCCCTCAGTAGAGCACAATACACAGAAGGCTGATTAATTCAGTTCCATTAGGTCCCAGAGAAGTTATGCATTCACATAAGACTTCACAGGCTGTATCAATCTCTTCCTGCCTAGACAGAAACACCAGGATGTCTCCTGGTGGTTCAGTTAAATGGATCTGCATGACTGTGATCAGGCTAGATAACTTATCTTGGGTTCTCTGGTGTAAAGAATTGTTAGCCTGGAATGGTGAAAATGAAACCTTCATAGAAATCCTGGGAAAATTTCATGGTATCTAATGTGGCCAAGGTAAGAATCAGCTTCACTGATTTCTGCAGTGTCTTTTTCAACCACCCAAAGAGCACATCTGTGTGAACTGTTCTCTCATGAGTCTCAACCACCATGATGATTGCATACTGAGTAAAGTTGGGCTCAAAAACTCCTTAAGCAATATCCTGTCTGTCATGTACTTGGTGACTTTTTCTGGACTGGGGAAGTCTTCAAATTGAATAGTGCAACCCATCTCTTATACCGAGCACCAAACAGTCTCTTCAGACACTCTCTTGGCCACTGACATTGCTGCCATCCTTCAAGGTTGTGTACATCTAATTTCCCCCCTGGAGGTGTAACCTGCTTCAGCAAGGTACTGAGTGATCTATGTTGTCTTCCCAGATCTCTCCAATAACAATCAGGATCTGATTGTCATGAGCAGCCTGAACAAGCTGCTCCTTAAGTTTGAAAATGTGGAAACTTTCTCTGCTCAATGATTGACAGCTGGGTCTTTTAATCAAAAGATGCTTGTTGCTCTCAAAAGCATGCTTCCTCCATTCCCCTATGTTATTAGGCATCATCCCAATACTCCACATGTTGGTAGCAATCTGTTTCCCATCCACATTAGGCAGAAGATATACCTGGTGTTTGTTGAGTCCCATAGGAATGGAGTCCATCTCTCATTTATGCTGGTTCTGTTTGAGTTCTTTCCTTTCTTTGGTCAAAGCACCCTGCACCATTGCTGCTCAGGACAGGAAGCTATCAGGATTCTTAATTTAATTTAATCTATCTATCTATCTGTTTGTTTATCCATTCATATATTTATTCATTCATTCATTATCTATCTATTTATTATTTATTTATTTAGCAGGGCAATGAGGGTTAAGTGACTTGTCCAGGGTCACACAGCTAGTAAGTGTCAAATGTCTGAAGCCACATTTGAACTCAGGTCCTCCTGAATCCAGGGCCGGTGCTTTATCCACTCCACCACCTAGCTGCCCACATGGATTCTTAATTTTAATGGGGCTCATGTTCATTCTTTGCTGGGTGTGTCCTCTCAGGAATAAAGGCTCTTCCTCAACCAGTTCAATTTCCAGGTCTTCATGTTCTTCTTCATCCACTTTAGGAAAGATTCATCAAAGTTTGGAAACTTTTCTTTGGAAATAATATTGGCTGCAATCATCTATTCGATCTCTCATTTCTCAAGATCTGGTTAAGGTGTTTCAGTTGTAGCCTTTCATCTTCCACTTCCTTGTTGGTTTTTCCAGCAAGGTTCCTCTAGTAGTTTGGGTTCAGTTTTTCTCCAATATCATGATTCACATGCTTCATGCTCAGGCTGGTTTTGGTCCCAGTGAAAGACAGGACTTTCACCTTAACCTTTGGCCTTAGTTCATTACATCATCAAAGTTGGACATTCAACCTTCCCAGAGAAGCTCAGAGATGTGAACTAAACCTTTCTATCACTTTCTTAGCGCTTCCACCTGCACAAAACACCCAAACTGCATAATACTGATAACTTTGTCATTGTAAATTTACTCAATAGAAGGCTCTTCAGTCGGAGGCTGGTCTACATGTTTGTCTCTCCATCTGTCATTATTCCTCTTCTCATGCTTGTCACAGTTTTTGCTAAGGCTCTGGCTTCTGCACTTAGTTTGGTATCTAGAATTCCCTTTACTCCAGTCCTTAGTCCTAAAACATGACCTCCATTGGACAAAGGTTTCCCTATGCGGTCTCTTTCTTGATTTAGACTCTGACTCTATGTCATGGCATTCAGGGACTCTCTAATTCTTATGTGCTATAGCACCAGGCATTAATACATCTATCTCTTTGAGGATATCCATGGCTACTCTCACAGCATCTTTATCAAGCATGGTCTGTACTGTAGGATTGTCTGGTCAGCAAAATTCTTGAGCTTTTCCTTTTTTACTCTTTAGTTTAACTGGATCTCTGATACTAGAAAGCTTTGCTGGGGGCCTCATAGTCTGTGAGACATAAGTTGCTTATAAGAGAGTCTGTGAATTCAGAACCATTTTTGGTAGAGAAGCTTTAAAAATGTCAAAGACTATGTTTTTCACAGCAAGTTTGATCACATATTTTGTCAGGTCCTTATCATTGATCCCCAGGTAGTTGTTCAGTTTGGTGCAAATTTTGGACACTAGGGACAGGTACTTGAGCTTGGTGATCTCTTCAGCAGGCCTGGTTTGGCCATCACACACCACAAATCCCATTTTACTTAAGCCTGACTTCTTTACCCCAAGTCTTCACCATTTTACCACTTCTCTTTCTGCTTCAGTCAATGCCCTGCCTCCTTGTTTAACCTTCCCTGAGGTGGTATCCAAGGAGTGCACATACTCTAACAACTTTTGATGGTATTTGCCTTGTCTACCATGATAACCCTGGGTCCTAGAGTATCAGAGTTCCATTCTGGAAAGGGAGCCAGAGAGACAGCAACCACATCCAAGGAAGGCAGTAGGTGGGCAAATTACCCCTTCCTGGTCAGCCAAAGTGTTTACTTTGAAAAAAAAATAGCGTGTTCAAAGTAGGCCCCAGTTACCTGGCTATCCCAGCTAGGAATAATGGAATGGAATAACATTTCTATTTTGTTGGCTTTTGGAACTGGTTCCATGATTAAGAGTGATACTTAGGGGGGATTTGTAGTGTTCCACCAGAGATGAATTTCTTGGACAGGAGCAAAACAGGCCAGAGCGAAAAAAGCATTTGCCAAGAATGTTTTTATTATTCAGGAATGAAAGTTTGGAGGTTTGAAGACCATCCCTTGTCTCTTAATTTAATTATGGTTCATTTAGTGTAATAAAAATTTTAATTATACTTTTTCTTTCTAGAGTTCCCCTCACTTAAATCCCAAGGGCTCTCTGCTTTTCTGATCTCTCTAACATTAAAAAAGTAAATAAATATGCAAAAAATAAAGTCAATTAGTCATTCTTACAAAAATATATTATGTAGGCAATTGAGTATGATTTCCACTTAGATTAAAGAATTAGCCTGCTTTAATAGCAGGCAAAAGGTCAATTTAATCCTTTATTCCTTTGGCTTCTATTAAATTGTCTGAAAGATAATTTCTTTGAGTTTTATATTGTCTACCAAGAAAAAAAATGAGCCTCCTAAACATGTCTTGAAAAAGGAGTTCAAAATGTCTGTATAAAAGACAGAATGCCATCAATTTAGGGTTAATATAATTTAAAGGACAAAATTTAGCTTTGTATAGACATTAAAATAAGGTGAAAAAGTCAGTAATTTAAAGAAAATATTCCTTTCTTTCTTTATTGCATAGTCCTAGTCTAGGTTAATACTATTCAACAAATCTCTAAATTTTGAACTTACTTGAGTAAAAAAAATTTCCTTCCCATATTCTCTTTACACAAAAATTCTGCTTAACTTAGATGAATTGCCATGATTAGCTGTGGTCTCAGAGAATAGAATAGAATAGAATAGAATACTTCTCTAATCTTGGAGAGAGGTTGGGGATTATGGGTGTTGAATTTTGTACAATATTTCAAATGAATTTGCTCTTTTTGTTGATTTTTTGAAAATTTTGTTTTGTTCCGAGGGAGGATTCATGGTGGGGGGGGGGGATGTTAGGAGAAGTGATTCTGTTACAGAGAAGACAAATAAAAGTTAATAATTGAAAGAGAAAACACACTACCACAGGTAGATTTTATAAGGGTATCACAGAAGGCTCTCTTATTTTCATAACAGCCCAGGATGTTGGATGTTGTATGTTGTCTTGAAAGGGAAAGAAATGATATTTCAATCATTACTCTCTCCTCATTATAGGGCTTCTCAACTAGACTATACCTTAATAACAGGAGATGTTGTTTTATGCCTCTTTGTCTTTCCAGAATCCAGCATGGTGTCCTATCCATCATAGGTACCCTATCATGTGGAAAAGTGTTGAAGATAAGGATAATGCTCACAATTTTGACAAAGCCATTATGATAACTCTCTGCTTTTCCCTGGTGTCATTCACATTTAAATACAAGGTTAGAAGGAGATTACTGAAAATGCATCTTGGATACTCATTGGTTGGGGAATGGCTAAAGAAATTGTTATAAATGAATGTGTTAGAAGATGATTGAGTCATAAGAGATGCTAAATATGAAAAATTCAAATAAACATGGGAAGACTAATATGAATTGGTTTAGAATGAAGGACGCAGAAAAGGTAAACGATGTATACCATGACAACTTAATTCTTGACTAATCACTGAACACTTGAACAATGTAAAAGGAAAGAAAAATAACAGAAAACTGAAAGCTAGGTAATTATAATGATCATCCTCCATTTCAAAGAAGAGGTGAAATAATTTACCTCCATACACTAAATCGAAAAGTGTGTGGAGGTTACAGATATGGAAGTTTAAATATACTTTCAGTTGTGAATGCTGTGGGTAGGCTTTGTTGAGTTGCTTTTGTTTTGTTATGAGGTTAGGTTCACTCACATATATACAGAAATAAACCATGTAAAAACAAATAAAGGACACCTATTAAAAATGAAAGAAAATGTATTTTTGAATAGTCTATCACATCAAAGAAGTGGTATTGAGTTGGAATAAGATTATACTCATGGAATCAAAACTTAATGTATTCTCTGAGCTCTCTTTTTTGTTCATCATAAAAATAGCTAACATATATACAGTATCCACTGTGCCAAGCACTGTAACAAATACTTTACAATTCTTAACTCATTTCGTCATTACAACAATTCTGGAAGGTAGGCACTATTATTGTCACCATTCTACAGATGAGGAAACTGAGACAAAGAGGTTAGGTGAATTGGCTAAGGTCACAGAGCTAGTAAGTTGTTGTTCAGTTTGTGTTAGTCATGTCTGACTCACTGCAATCCCATTTCAGGTTTTCTTGGCAAAGATCCTGGAATGTTTGCTATTTCCTTATCCAGCTCATTTTACAGATAAGGAAACTGAGCCAAACAAGGTTAAATGACTTGTCCAGTGTCCCATAGCTAGTTAGTGTCTGAAGCAGGATTTTAACTCAGGTATTCCTGACCCCAGGCTCCATCCACTGCACCACTTAGTTGTTGTGAGTAAATTTTTGAGGCCAAATTTGAATTCCAGTTTTTGTGACTCCAGGCCCAGAATTCTATTCACTTCACCACCAAGCTGCCTGTTCTTTTGGTTGTTTTCATTGTACCCTTTCCAGAAATATAAAAGAAAAGAATGGCAGAAAAAAATTGTACTTTGTCAAACTAGAATGAAAAAATGTACTGTGCCTAGATAATATTAGTTTATACATCTCAGGTTAAATGGCAAGGTTGCATATTACCAGGCTCAGAGCAGTGACCATTATTTACTGGGCAGAATTCCACCCTCTTCGTAGTCCCTGGCTTTGAAGAGTTTACCTTCTACTGGAGAGGTATAGATTAAGACACATAGAAAGGAAGCACAAGTTCATCTTACTGATTGCTTCAATTATTTTCAGAATTGACACAGGTCCTGCACTATTAGGGTTAGATATAGTGGGTGAAAAAAAGAACTGAGAACAAATAAATGCTTGAGTCAGACTATGTTGACATTGGGGCAGGGCTGAGGAGGGAGTATTCAACAATAAATCATCATCGAGCACTTATAATGTGGAATCCACAGTGGTAGGTGCTTAGGGAGAGACAAAGATTAATAAGATATGCCCCCTGCCCTTGGAAAGCTTAGAGATTATTATCTCTATCGTTAAACTCTGGCTCTTTCTCTACCATCCTTGACTTCAGAGATGACCAATTCATCATAACCCTCTCATTATGTGGTCTAAGGTACTTAGACCTCCTGGAAGTCAAGATTTTCATTTCATAAAAGAACCTTTTTCTTTCCAAATGAAAGTTTGTAGCTTAGATTCCTATAGTTAGCTAAAATGAACCCTCTTACACCAAGAAGGGCTTGCTGCTGTTCCCAGGGTTATTTTCAGGATTGAATGAGATGACATATTCATCTCATTTGTGGACAGCAAATTGCAAATAGAAACTTAAGATATCTTCATCCTCATTAGCACCATCGTGCCATCCAACTTTCAAACAGTCAAACAGGTACTTAACATATGTTAAGCTACTTGTTTATTGAAATTGGTCTATCTGCAAAATGACAAACACCTGCCTAAATGCACAGAAATTTTGACTCAAAGGCTTGAAAAAAATGATAACTAAAAAAAAACACACCACACCACTTTAAAAATATCCTCTGGATTCAGGGACATGGGATCAAATCCTTCCTCTGACACTTACTAGTTGTATTAACTTGGAGAAAATCACAACTTCCCAAGACCTCACTTTACTCAATAGCAAAATAAGGAATTTGGACCAGAGAGCTTTTGAGGTTCCTTTCAAATTAAGCTCTATGACCCTGAAAACCAGGATATCATGTTTGGACTTTATCCTGTTGATAAAAGGACACATTGGATATGTTTGATCAGGGGAGCAGCATCATAAAATCCATTCTTTAGGAAGATTAATCTGATAGCAGGGTTCAGAATGAGTAGCAGTTGAAAGGGGAGGTTCCTGAAGGCAAGAAAAATAGTTAGCAGGGTTTAAACAATAGTTGAAGTCCAATCCTACCCCCACAGGATTATAGTGATGATCAAACGAGATAATATTTGTAAAGCACTCAGCACAGTGCCTGACACATAGTAGGTGTTTAATGGATGCTTGTTCCATTCTCCCCTTTTCTCAAGAGCAAATATTTCTCTGAGGCATTCATTTTATTTATTCATGAGAAAAAGCAGTCACACATCACTGTTGGACCTTCTCTTTCTACCCGCCCCCACAAAAGTCCAACAACTTTTTAACACTTAAAAAATAAATGTACATGATAACTTAAAATTTAAAAGTAATAGCAAGTTGTATATAATAGATTTGCAATTTCATATACAATATTTTTTTTTCTTTTCTTTTCTTTTTGTGTGTGTGTGGGGGAGCAAAGAGGGTTAAGTGACTTGCCCAGGGTCACATAGCTAATAAGTGTCAATTGCCTGAGGTTGAATTTGAATTAAGGTCCTTCTGAATCTAGGGCTGGTGCTTTATCTACTGGGCCACCTACCTGCCCCCTCATCTTTGTTTATTATACTATGTTATGGAAATGTTTTTTTCCATAAATTAAAAATAAAATAAAACATTTTTTTAAAAAGTGAATACTTTTAAAGTATTTAAGGCTAAACACCTTTTGGTAACTCTGTTTAGCCAATCTACAGAGTTAAAATAAAACAGAATGTTGCACAATTATTAGATGAATTGGAGAGCATCTAAGCAGATGTTTCAGTTCATGGAGGGAGCAAATTTGATTTTTCCTGAATAATCTCTCCAGAATGGATGTGGACAGAAACCTCAACATTCAACAGTCTTGGTTTTATTTTTGACTAAATAGCCAACGTTTTTGTTATGAGTCAGACAGGCAACTTACACTGTTCTAAATTCAATGGAAAATTGCATAGCCTTCTGTTTTGTTTCAGCAGTGCCTAAGTGACCTAAGAATGTTTACCCCTACAAAATGAAATCATAAAGTCATCTTTAAGTTCTATTTTCCTAATTGCAAATTATCAGAACTTCTGTATGTCTAGTGAGGAAAAAGCATATTAGTCACCCTTATATGTATTTTTAATGTGTAAAGTTTCTTAGGAGGTGACTTTGGGCCAAAATGCAATTATCACAATCCAGAATCCTTTTCGACTAACACATGTCTCCATTTCTCTCTTGATACCTTCCCATTATAAAAGTATAATAATAAAAGACTCATTTTCAGTAAGGTTTTCCAGATTGTTCAAAATGTTTTAGCCAAGACATTTCTCCTTCTGGGTCCGGAAGTTGTGAATCAATTCATAGACAGCTATCTCTTCAGTAACAAAATGTAAGCTGTTCCTTTGCACATTCATGTCCACAAGTTTGCATGCAATTGTTTCCAGGCAAACAGTTTTGTTGATCAGCTAGTTTGATGATTATCAAATTTGTATGTACATTAATGTTTCTGGAAAGAAGCTAATCCCCTTACCAACTCACTTTAGGCCCTAAAAACGTAGGCCCCTTTTGTTAAGCTTTGGGACTCTTTTACCTCTCCAGTCTTGAAAAAGAATCTGGCCCAACATCTTCATGGTTCCATTTCTGTGGTGCAGAATAAGATACACTAATTATCCTTGCTGCCTGTTCCTGGTGAAAGTCATCCCACATCTCCCTTCAACCTTGTTGTTTTTGTTATTATTAAGGTGTAACCAACTCTTCATGACCCCATTTGGAATCTTTTTGGCAAAGATAATGGAATACTTGCCATTTCCTTCTCTAGCTCATTTTATAGATGAGGAAACTGAGTCAAACAGGGTCAAGTGATCTGGCCAGGGTCACACAGCTAGCAAGTATCTGAGGCCAGATTGAACTCATTAAGATGAGTGTTCTTGACTTTAGATTCATCAGTCTATCCACTGTGCCATCTAGCTAACCCTTCCTTTAACCTATTCCTCAGCATATAATCCTACCCCCAAATGTAAGAAACAGAAAAAGAAGAGAGATTTAACCCTTGTTTCCTCTTTTTACTTTTACAAATTCTGATTCTTTTTGTTGGGAATCTTGGCCTAGCTATTGCACTAACTCCCTGAGTGGCCTATGTGGGGAGTCTTATATTCTTGGGCTCTGCAAATATATTTCAAGTACAAAAATGCTTTGTTGCCAAATTAGTTTGAGAAATGCTGGTCTATGTAGTAGCAAGTATTTAAGTGAATGCTGAAAAATTCATTATCAAATATGGATCTTTCCAAACAATTAGATGTTTGTCAATATATAGATAAAAGAACCAGGTTTTAGACTGAAATGTTCGGTTTATCTTATAGATATAGGTCAGATTTCTGCAGAAGTTGAGATATGCCTTTGTGATGATGATGCCTAGAATCCAAGGGTTGTCTGGGAAGAAAATCAATTTCAAGGAAATAAAAGTAAGAATACTTCATTCTTATAAGATGATCTACCTTAAAGTACAATACAAATTTTAGTTGCTATTATGTCATTCTCATCTTTTTTGAGGGGTTCAGATAGAAATGATAGAAATGATACTATATTGCCACTATTCACTTATATTTGCACTTCTATTAGCATTTTCACAGATGGCTAAAATAACTGCTTTTTGTAGTTAAATAAAAGTATTGAGATGTAAGCTCATCCTCTGTAGGATCATTGAAAGCATCTTTAATATAACTCCAATAACAGACAGGGCAGCAGGTATGATCCACATCTTATCCTTGTACCAAATGATTTTGAACTCCCCTGTTAGTTGTTAATATTTTGAAAATTTTTTCTTCTATATAATTTGGAAATTATGAGTACATCTATGACATTTCTTTAAACATTCTTAAATTTTTACAGATTATTATTATCTTTTTTTTATCTTACCTGAATTAAGTTCAGATAGAAATGTTCCTGGGACTGGTAAGCATCTTGCTATTATTCTCTGGTGTTTGATGTTCTCAGGTAGATAAAATGACTGCTTTTTGTAACTAAATAAAAGTATTAGGATGTAAGTTTACCTACCATGGTCTCAATAAAAGCATTTTGTTTATTTGTTGGGTTTTTTTTGTTTGTTTCTTTTTGTTTTACAGGAAACACACTTAAGAAGACAAGAGGGAACTTCTATTTAATTATAAGCATAGGCACAGTTGGTATTTTTCCATATGGCTAGGTTCACTTCATAAATATAATTTCCACTGATCAACTTGTTACAACCCTTGCCTAATTTCCATTGTTTCCATCATTAGAATAGTTAATGAGTCAGATAATAAATGAAGGAGTATTATTTCCAGATAGTCATGGCTAAATATTAATATAGCACCTGTGAATGGGCCTAGTGCCTTCTCCCATGAGGATGTGTTATAAGAGAAATCAGTTGACAGGTTTCTAAGGAGAAAAGACAGATTTGTCATATACTAGAAAGGTAAACTTCAATAGAAAAAATGTGATAGTGATGAGAGTGATTCCCTGTTTTCAGAATATTATGATTGCCTCAAGTCTTGAAACACTGTGTGATGTGGGCTGGAATTTGGGGTCCAATTGATTGTGAGTCCTCCCAAAAGAATTGCAAGACTCAGTGACTTAGTTTCCCAAGTTTTATTGCAATGCTGTGGGTGACCACAGGGAGAGAACCATAATAGTGGAAAGGTATCTCTCAAATAAGGAAAGACAGTTATATTTATAGTATGGATAAATTGATTATCAGTCTCATTATAATAATCTCCACCTTGGGGAGGTACAAGGGAGGGCCTGTCCTACTCATTATAATATTCTCCACCTAGGGGTGTTACAAGGGAGGGCTTATCCAAATTTGGAGTTCCTGGGGTCCTAAGCCAACCCCGAGGGGGGTACCTTTTTCAGTGGAGGTGTGTTTTGGGGGTTTACATGTCATAAGGTGAATCTGGGGACAAATTTGGCCTTTTCTGGGCATGTCTCTTTCTGATTCCCATGGCTAGTTTCAAAACATAGTCATTTTTCATTAGAATTTCTATAGGTTGTCTTTTTCCTTTATTGTTATTTTGACCTGACTGTTCTGGTCCGTTATGGATGTTGATCACTATGGGTATGAGAACCTAACATAAGTTATCCATTAACTGGGATCTGACTCCCTTTTAGAGCTAATATCTGTATTAGAGCTTGGGTCTTGGGTTTTTCTATTAACCCCTTTTTGCCTTCTACATCATGTGAAGTCTCCTCATCATTTAAGACAGTACTTGGCTCTTGTGTTTGTTGCTTATGATAATAAAAGACTTAATGGTTCACAAAGGGAAAATCAAGTGTGTAAAGAGTGCCTATTGTGGCACTCAATTGGATGGATAACCCAAAGAGCTGGTTTATCAGTAAAAATGTCTTAAATAGACTTTATGAATGGACAGTGTGAGAAGATAATTATTAATAATAAATGTTGGGGCTGCTAGGTGGCACAGTGGATAAAGCACGGGCCCTGGATTCAGGAGGACCTGAGTTCAAATTTGACCTCAGACACTTGACACTATCTGTGTGACCTTGGGCAAGTCACTTAACCCTCATTGCTCTACAAAAAAAAAAAAGCAACCCCCCCCCAAAAAAAAAACCCAACAAACCAAAACCAAAACCCAACCAACCAAACCAAACAACAACAACAACAACAAAATAATAAATGTCTTGGAAGGACTCAGATCAGTTTTAGCATCTCCCTTCTCTCCCCCCACTTCAGAGAGGTCAATTTTTAAGAGAAAGTTTTAATCCTGAGCTCGACATATGGCAGAAATGAAGACAGACTCTTTCTGTAGCTAAATTGAGTTGATGGGATTAAACTACACCTATCTGGACTATGCCTTTGCCCCTCAGGGGGTATTAGGGCCATTAGGCCCTGATGTCATCTGTAGAGCTCATTTTAATATGAATCACCCTCCAGATACACCAACCAATGGAATTAAGTGATTCTAGTAAATTAGCTTTGATCAGTGTGCAATGATACACCCCTATCAAAAGAGGATAAAAGCCAAGAACACTGGAGGCTCCCGGTTGGAATGCACTCGTCTTGGGAAGGTGGTTGGTTGGTGAGCACTCTCCTCTTAGGACAGAATAGGTAATGTAGGGCTTCTGAACTCTGCTTGAGACCATGTGCTCTCTCCTAGAGACAATATGGTGCTGGGGGTTTTTCCGCTTGTGTTAAATGCCACTCTGTCAATACTCTTCTAATATTTAATGTTAATTAATAATAAGTTATCATTGCCAAAATGGGTGCAATAACCATTATTATATAAATAGCCATTAAGATATAAGTATTAATAATCATTTAGAAAAACCCAACCAAGCCAGCTCCCAATAATTTAGCAAACACAATTTGCAAACCAAAAAATACAACAGTTATGTAGGCATAGAATTGAATATGAGAAAGAGGTATGTGGGTGGCACTCAGGAAGCTGCACAATCCTTTTAAGAAGTCCTTTTTAAAATCTAAAAACCCCTTAATTTTTAAAACCAGTTTTCTTCTAGTGATGCCATATGGTCATGAATCATGGAATACCACTATCTCTGAAAGAATCATAATTAAAGGTCACCAAAATGGCTATGGAGAGGTAGTTGGTGGGTGCATGTAGCCTGCAGCATATTGGTAATGTGGACTTGCACATAACAGAAATCCTCAAAGATTGGTATAACCAGAAAGGAAAGTGGGACAGTCATGTAGGAAGAGCAAGGGGTGAATTATGGATAACCTACAGTGTTGAATTGATTGGAGAAAACTAGAGAAAGTTCCTTTTAAAATTAGGTGGAGGATGACTCTCACATGGAGAAGAGAAGGTATAGATGGTTGCTGATGTAGGAGGCAAAAAAGGGGGTTAATAGAAAAACCTAAGACCCAAGCTTTAATTCAGATATTAGCTCCAAAAGGGAGTTAGACCCCCCAGTTAATGGATAACTTACAAGTCAGGATGCTAAGTTCTCTTACCCACAGAAATCAGTGCCCATAACGGAACAGAGGGAAAGAGGCCATGAAGACCTGAAACTATAACTATAAAAGAAATGACAAGCTATAGAAACTTAGACTAGAAATAAATGAAAAATGAAGATGTTTTGAAACTAGCTATGGGAACCAGAAAGAGACATGTACAGAAAAGGCCAAATTTGTCCCAGATTCACCTTATGACATGTAAACCCCCAAAACACACCTCCACTGAAAAAGATATCTGCCTCTTGCGTTGGCTTAGGATTCCAGGAACTCCAAATTAGGATAAGCCCTCCTTTGTGCCTCCCCAAGGTGGAGATTATTATAATGAGACTGGTAATGAATTTATCCACACTATAAATATAACTGTCTTTTCTTTCACTATTGGAGAGATACCTTTCCACTATTCTGGTTCTCTCCCTGTGGTCACCCACAGTATTGCAATAAAACTTGGGAAACTAAGTCACTGAGTCTTGTAATTCTTTTGGGACGACTCACGATCAGTTTGACCAAAATTCTATCCCACATCAATTGTGATCTATTCTTCTGAAGGAAATACCCATCCTGATGAGATCATAGATGCATCAATGAACTGAAGAGAGGGTGAACTGACAAAGGTCAGGCTGAGGTTACTAGAATAGGGAGGACAAGCTTAGAAGGATGCAGAGGTTACTAAAAGTGAAAAGGGTGGGGGCAGCTAGGTGGCACAGTGGATAAAGCACTGGCCCTGTATTCAGGAGGACCTGAGTTCAAATCAGGCCTCAGACACTTGACACTTACTAGTTGTGTGACCCTGGGCAAATCACTTGACCCTCATTGCACCGAAAAAAAAAAAGAAAGTGAAAAAGGCAGAGATGTTGATGAAAAACTCTTTCACCATCCCACCATTTGTCAGCATCTGGTTATGGAACATAGTCATCTTGTGGTAAGTATTAGAGGATTCAAGAATCATTGCCTTTCTTCTTGACTAGAGCAACTCACAGGCTAACCTCTAAGATGATTCGTTCTTAATGGTTCCTTAAGGAATAGGATAATAGACCTAAGGCTACATGGAAATGTAGAAGACATCTGGTCTAATTCCCTTTTTCTATAGATGAGAAACAGGTCCAAGGAAGTCAAGTGATTTCTCCATAGTCACAGCAGGAGTATGTAGTGGAGCAGTGATTGGAATATGGGTTCTCTTAATCCTGTGCATACTGCTTATCACTTGCACTAGACTCTAACCTGGGGTTGTACAACTAAGCTTGAAATGTGGAACTGTGCATCTTTCCCAGGCAGTTGCTGATTTTTCCAATGAAAACAGAGTACTGGAAGGAGCTGGAGTTGTGTTTGTTTTTTAATTTCATGCATAAGCGGAAACATAACTAGCATGTTTCTGGTCCTGAAGGTGAGAATGAGACCAAGTTTGTTTTGTTGTGCTTACCCTTCCAAAACAGAGAGTGCTCTTTCTCTTTCTCTTCTTCCTCCAAAATAAATCCTTTGAAAATTAAATAGGTTGAAACTTGGAAAGGGAGGGGAGGGGAGGGGAGGGGAGGGGAGGGGAGGGGAGGGGAGGAGAGGGGAGGGGAGGAGAGGAGAGGGGAGGGGAGGAGAGGAGAGGAGAGGGGAGGGGAGGAGAGGAGAGGAGAGGAGAGGGGAGGAGAGGAGAGGAGAGGAGAGGAGAGGAGAGGGGAGGGGAGGAGAGGGGAGGGGAGGGGAGGGGAGGGGAGGAGAGGAGAGGAGAGGAGAGGAAAAACCCAGACTACGATAGGGCTTGCAGTAAATCTTTTGTCCATGTTTCTCTCAATCCTGTGGCTAGCTTCATCACCATGTTCATTTCACAGGAAGCATCATTATCAACTCCCCAAATGAGACAACCATCCAAAAGCTCATGGGAGGCTTTGTGGCTGCCATGAGCTGCCCACAGATATTCCCTTAGCTTTATTTGCTTGCTCCACTGTGTAATAGCTCAACTGGAGTATCAACAAGATAAGCCTTTAAAGGCAGAATATTTCCAGCTGTTGTGGTCAGACAGCAGCAGCAGCAGCAGCAGCAGGAGCAGCAGGAGCAGCTGCAGGTTTTTATCTGTGGACAGCAGAACAATACCTTGCACCCGCTGCTGTGGCAGTGTCAAAGGGAAGCATGTGGTCTCTGTACACAGTAGCCCAGGCTCCAATAGACAGCAATTAGCACCAGAAGAATGAAGATGAACGGGACATATACATAACCTTCATAAAAATGTCATGGAGGAGAAGCCTCACACACCATATGGATCCATGCAGGGCTTTTCTTGTGGCTTTCTTGGTGCTTGATTTTAAACTCAGTCCAAGTGATTCCTTATTTACATGCTTCTCCAGCCCCCACCCCCACAACCTTCCCATGCTAGTCTCCTGCAGAGTATAGAAATATAGCTTTTGGGTACTGTGGGTAGTCATGAGACAGACACATCAGCTTCATCATTTTGCGACTGCCTTGGCTTTTTGGTTTCTAGCCCAGATTAATTAATTTGAACCAAAACCTCAGGGTTAATTGGATTCATCTTCCTTTCTTTAATTTTTTTTAATGCCTTACCTCCCTAGCTAGTACTGCCTCTAAAGTTTCCACATTTATTTTCTAAAGAGTAAATGCTATCTTTTTTCCCCTCAACAGTCCCCACAAACTCCCTTTTTGTTGTTTTGTTTGTTTGTTTTTGAAATGGACTTACAGAGGAAAATCTTCCTAAGTTAGGTTTTATATGACCTAATAACAGTTTAACCCTCACTATACTGTAAGTTCTGTGAGGGTAGAGACTATCTCGTTTTGGTATTTGTATCTTTGTAGTCTCAGCCTAAACTATAGTAAGCACTTAATAAATGCTTGTTGATTGATTTAATAGGTTTTGCTCAGTTCAATACTTTCTATTATGTCAGGGCTCAATCTCTTCCATTAATTCAAGGGTTCAATGTAATGTATGCTTTTTCGATATACCAGGTTTATATTCAAAGATTATGACTAGGAGGAAAAACATTTTTAACAAAGGAAATGACATTTTGACAAGTTTTTGTGTCTGAATAGAGACTGTTAGGAAAGGAAAATCATTACCAAATTAACATCAAGTATTGGTGGGTTTATGATTTCTTCTCACATTTTTCTTCTGCCTATATAGAACAGACCCTGATCCAATCCCTAGAAGAATAGTATCACAAAGATTTTTTTAAAATTGTTATTATATATTATGTTTACAAAAAAGGATTTGAGGTATAATATACAGCTAAAATGAATGTAAAAGGAATGATGAAAATTAAAGACAGAACAAAAATTATTATAAATCTCTATTGTGTATATCTTACTTTCCTAAAAAGTAATTAATAATTTCAACATATTTTCCAAGTTGTCTTACTTTTCTGTTTCCATCTGAATGCCCTTCTGTTCTCTTCTGTCTTTTAAAAAAGTACCTCAATGAAAAATGCCTCATGCTTTTTTTTTCTCTTAAACTTCCTTTCATCCTTTAATATGGTCTATTATGTTCATGCCTTTCCTAATAATTGAACCAACTTGGCTTTTCTGGCATAAATACAACTTGGTCACAGCATACAATCTTTTTAATATTTTGTAGCATCTTCAGTACCATTTTATTTAATTTTTATTTGTTGATATTCATTATGGATATTGGTCTATACTTTTCTTTATTGGTCTATAGTTGGGTTCTCTCTGATTTAGGTAATAAGATCATTTTGGGGGTTATAGAAGGAATTTGGCAGGATCCCTTCTTTGACTATTTTTGGTAACATCTTATATAATATTAGAATTAATTGTTCTTAGAATGTTTGATACAATCACCACATATCTAGTCCCTCCCATTTCCCTTGGGAGTTTATTTGTAGGTTATTGAATTTCTTTTTCTAAGATTGGGTTACTCAAATAATGTTTTGTTTTCTCTTGATTTGAATATTTTATATTTTTATAGATATTCATCCATTTCAACTAATTTATTGATTTTGTTGGAATATAACTAGACAAAAGAGTTCATGATAATTTCCTTTATTTCTTTTACTTTACTTGTGGTTTCTCTTTATCATTTTTGATCCTGGCAGTTTGTTGTTCCTCTCTTTTAAAAGATGACATCTATTTTATTGTATTTTTTAAAAAAAGATTCTAGTTTTATTTGTCAACTAATTTTTTTCTTTTGTCAATCTCTCCTTTAATTTTTCAGAGTTTATATTTTATGTTTTAAAATTTGTTGGTTTTAGTTTTTAAGTTATATTTTGAATTCATTCTTTTTTTTTTTTTTTTTGCTGTTGAAGAAACTATTTAACAATGTAAATTTTCCCCTTGGGACTGCTTTGGATGCATCCCCAAAGTTTTGATATGATATCTCATTATTGCCATTTTAGAACAAAATTTTCTTTTGTTTCTATAATTTGTTATTTAACATACAAATTCTTTAGAATTGTTACTTAGTCTTCAATAACATTTTAAAAACAAACTTTTATTGATATCTTCTGTTTCTGACATCACCATAGTCATTTCAAATATCACCCCCGCCCTCCTTCCCAGAGAGCTATCCCATATAACAAATAGTATTTTTAAAAAGAGGGTAAAAAAATCAGCCCAACTGATCAATACATCGATCAATACCAAAAACTGCAATCTTTAAGATCTGTGGACCTCCTACCTCTATGGAGAGGTGGGTTGGGATTGTCTTTTTATTTCTCTCTTCATTCAAATCCTGTTTCACTTTATAATTTTGTTACATTTACTTTTGATGTTTTGGCAAGTGGTTGTTCTTTACATTTACATTGTTGTAGTTACTGTGTATATTGTTTTCTTGGCTCTACTTACCTCATTACATCAGTTCACATGACTCTTTCCATACTTCTCTGTATTCATCCCATGTATTATTTCTTAGAGCATTCACTTTGTTTGGTGCAAGCTGAAAGTGCTGCCTTGGAAACCCCATTCACCCCCTAGAATGCACCAAAGTTGTTCTTCAGAAACTATAGGACTCAGGGAAGACTTGAACTGGGCTTGTGTGCTGTTGAACCAAGGCAGGGATTATTGGAATTATTTCCAAAGGATTCAGAGGCTGCCTGAGTTATACCTTCTATTCTTTACCCTCAAACTGCACCAGTTTCTCTAACCCAGTTTCCTTGTAGGACTCTGGTGGTCCCTCTGTAAATTCCTGGATTGGGTGGTGTCTAGAGATGATTCTTTTTATCTCTTAGTAGAGTGATGTGTCTTTAAGCTCCACTGGAGAGTTTGAGGGAGATCTGGGATCCTCTGTGTCTTAGCATGATAACCTCATTCCCACAACCTTCCAGTTTCCTTTATCTTTAATTGCTGGATATAGTTCTTTTAAAATTTTTCATACAGTTAGGCTTTTTTCTCTTTAAATTAGACTAGTCAATTGTTTATATGTTATATTTGTTATATTTTCTCTCGAACCCCCAACTCCTAGTTTTATCAATGTGTTGCTTATTTTGCTTTCAATTTATTAATCTTTGATTTTCAAAATTTCTGATTTGCTGCCAGTCATTTTTCATTTGTTGTTTATTTTTTTAGTTGCATGTCCAATTCATTTATATGTTCTTTCTACCTTTTGTTGAGGAGAGAGCTTACAGTTATAAATTTCCCCCTAAGGACTGCTTTAGCTGCATCCCAAAAGTTTTGGTATAATATCTAATGGTTGTCATTTTCTTTGATGAAATTTTCTATTGTTGCCATGCTTTGTTCTTTGACCTACTAATTCTTTCTTTCTTTCTTTCTTTCTTTCTTTCTTTCTTTCTTTCTTTCTTTCTTTCTTTCTTTCTTTCTTTCTTTCTTTCTTTCTTTCTTTCTTTCTTTCTTTCTTTCTTTCTTTCTTTTTTTGCAGGGCAATGGGGGTTAAGTGACTTGCCCAGCAGTCACACAGCTAGTAAATGTCAAGTGCCTGAGGTCAGATTTGAACTCAGGTACTCCTGAATCCAGGGTCAGTGCTTTATCCACTGAGCCACTTAGCTGCCCCGACCTACTAATTCTTTAGGGTTAAATTCTTTAGTTTCCATTTTAACCTTCTTTTAGATTTTAGAAAAAGAATTTGCTTGAACTCTACTATCAAAGTATTCTTCCCCAAATCTGGGATGGACTCTGCCACAAATATCCACATTGTCTGTAGGAAGGAGAATGGTCAGGAAGTTAAAGTATAATAATAGTGAGGCATGGAGCACATGGCCAAGGCAATTCAAATTTCCATAAGGTCTTTGATGTTTTTTCTTTCTCTAGAGAGTTCTTTGGTATCGATATCAGTATTGGACAAGTTGCCTTGATGCTAAACTGGGATAGGTTCTTTTGAGGCATGGTGTCTCTTCTGGACTGAGCAGGACAAATTGCTGGCCTGTTACCTTCATTGATTAATTTTTAAACTTTCTTCAAAGGAATTTTACTGAATATAATATTTGTTGCATTGTGGTCATTAAATGATATTTTAATATTTCTATGTTTTCTGCATTTGTTTGCAAGGTTTTTATACCTCAAAACATGCTCAGTTTTCGCAAAGGTGCCATGAACAGCTGAGGAATGACACCTGAATTCTGTTTCTATTCAGTAATCACTAGCCATCATGTCTAACTTTTCTAGAGTTTTAATCAGGTTCTTAGTGCTCTCTCTCTCTCTCTCTCTCTCTCTCTCTCACACACACACACACACACACACACACACACTTTAGTTTTGTCTTGGTCTGAAAGGGAGTATTGAACTTTCCAACCATTGTATTTCTATATTCTATTTCTTCCTGACATTCTATTCTTTTCCTTTAAGTATCTAGATGCTATAGCATTTTTAGCATTTTGTGGATATATATATATAAAATATAGATATTGTTTATTATCTTTGGTGCCTTTAAATTTAAGGTAATTTCCCCATTTATATATTGTTATTATGTCTATTTTAACCATTACCTTTTGTTGATTAAATTCACATTAACAACAGTTACGATTATTAATTGTATATTTCCCTCCATCCCATATTTTTGTATTTTTCCTCTCATTGTCTTTTATATATCCCTTTTTACAAATAAGAAGTTGGTAAAAGAAGTGTAATTAACACTTGACATAATTAACAATTGAAGTGATTTGTTTCCTCTATTTCCCCTCTTCCACTTGACACACCTGAATCTTAGGTTTTTGTCCTTTCCTTACTTCCTCTTAACAATCCCTACTTCATGTTCCTCCACCCAATATTAAAGCTTGTTTTGCTCATGACAGACTATACCCTCACCAATCCTACCCCCAACCTTAATCTTGCCTCTTCCTTCTCCTTGTCTGCTTATCTCTTGTTGTGTTTATTTCTAAAACAAAGTGTGTGTGTGTGTGTGTGTGTGTGTGTGTGTGTGTGTATCTAAGCATGTGTTTTTAGAAGAAATGAGATTCAAGTTATGGTTACCCTTCTCTTTCTAAAAATTTCTAAAAATTTTTCATGTTTGCATGCTCTTCATTTCCCTCTATCATGTGAGATCTGCTTTCTCCCTTCCTCCTTATTTTTCCCTTTCCCTCTGACTTCCTCCTTTTAAGACCATCTATTAGGAACACAACTACTTTACCAATATCCCTGTTCTCAATGTATTTAACTTCCATATCCCTTGAAGACACTATGGTTCTGAAAGAATATTTGCTCTGCTCCCCATTATAATTCATCCAATTGAGCAAAGATATTTACCTTTGTACATCTCTATTGACTTCTGGGATTGCCTTTTAAAATTTAAAATTTCTGCTTAGTTCTGACTTTTTAAATAAAAATGCTTGGAAATCCTTTAAGTTCTATTTTTCCATAGTGTGATTCATGCAGTAGATAGAGCATAAGACCTGGCACCAGGAATACTCATCTTCATGAGTTCAAATCTGTCCTCAGGCTAGCTATGTAACCCTGGGCAATTCACTTAGCCCTATTCACCTCAGTTTCCACATCTGTAAAATGAGCTGGAGAAGGAAATGGCAAACCACTTCAGTATGTTTACCAAGAAAACCCCAAATAGGTTCATGAAAAGCCAGTTAATACTGAAATTACTGATCAACAAAGATATTGTTGGTGGCAAACTTTCTTCTTTTTTATTCTTCCTTTTGGAATGACATATTTGGAGCTCTCTTCTCCTTTTAAGTGGCTCCTGAAAGTCTTGTATGATCCTCTAATTTTCTTATTGGCAGCCTGCAGCATTTTTTTTTCTTTGACCTGAAAGATCTGTATTTTTGTTCTAAAATCCCCAGGATTTTTCATTTTACTATTTCTTTTTTGGGGGCAATGACTGGCAGATTGTTTCTATTTTCACCATGCCTTCTGGTTCTAATAAATCTGAGTAGTTTTCTTTTATGATTACTAGTAATATGGTATTCATTAATTAAATTTTTTATCATGATTTTCCGATAGTCTAATGATTCTTTGATTACCTCTTATTGCCCTGTTTTTATAGATTAGTTGTTTTTGATAATATAAATCTTACATTTTCTTTTTTCAATCTTTTGATAGTTTTAATATTTCTTGCCATCTCATTGAATTATTGCTTTCTCTTTGGCCTATTCAAATTTTCTGTGAGCCTAATTGTTATCGAAGATTTACTGCTTTCCCTTTTAAGCTATTAATTCTTCTTGACATACTTTGTTCCTTTGCTGTCATTCCATTTAATATTCCATTTTGTGTTTTTTGTTTAATTTCTTTTAGTTCCACTTGTAGTGCTTGTGTCAGAACATTTTTTGCCCCCATTCTGAGTGCAATATGCATCTGTTGTAGATTTATTCTCTTCTTAGGTGTTCTTGGGCCTCTCTCAACCAACCAACCAATCAATTTCTTTCTTTCATGTGTTCATAATTTCCCTCTGTTTACCCATATCTCCAGTCTCAGTTCTTGGATTGACACTTGAGGGTTAGGTCAAAATGTTCCCTCTCATATTCTTGTATAAAGTGTGCCAACCCTACTTTGTTCTGATATGGTGACTAACCACCCCCCCTCCCCCTCCCCCTGCCACTGTCAGAGTTCTAAGCCCGGACCTGTATCTGAGACCTTGATTGGCTGGATGCAAATTTCTTTTTTTTTTTTTTAACGTAATATACATTTTTATTTATAGTTTTGGGTTCCAATTTCTTCCCCTCCTTCCTTCACTCCCCTACCCCTTCCCTGAGGTGGTAAGCAATTAGATATAGGTTATACATGTATGAATATGTAAAACATTACCACATTAGTCATTTTTCATAAGAAAATATGAAGAAAAGGAAAAAAATGAAAGAAAGTGAAAAATAGCATGCTTCAGTCTGTGTTCCATCAATATCAGTTCTTTCTTTGGAGGTAGATAGTATATTTCATCATTAGTCTTTTGGGATTGTCTTAGATCATTGTATTGTTGAGAAGAGTTAAGTCATTCACAGTTCTTCATCAAACAATATTGCTGTCTCTGTGCACAATGTTCTCTTGGTTCTGCTTACTTCACTATACATCAGTTCAAACAAGTCTTTCCAGGCCTTTCTGAAATCATCCTGCTTGTCATTTCTTATAGCACAATAATATTCCATCACCATCAAATACCCAGCTTGTTTAGCTGTTCCCCAGTTGATGGGTATTCCTTTGATTTCCAATTTTTAGCCACTACAAAAAGAGCTACTATAAATATTTTTGTACAAATAGGTCTTTTTCTCTTTTGGGGATGTCTTTGGGATATAAACCTAACAGTGGTATTGCTGGATCAGAGGGTATGAACAGTTCTATAGCCCTTTGGTCACAGTTCCAAACTGCTTTCCAGAATGGTAGGATCTTTTTACAACTCTACCAATAGTAGATTAGCGTCCCAGCTTTCCCATATCCCCTCTGTGTAAATTTATTTTTATTTGGGGACCCTACCTTTAGGCTGAGATTAGAAAGCCTCAGGCCCTCAGGGTCTCTTCTGTGTGGGAGGTGCTAGTGCCCCTCCCCCTCTGCTTCAGCTGAGCTAAAAAGCCCCGTGGGCTGTACAAGATGCCAGGTTAGCCAGCTGGGGGAAAAAGCCCCTAGTTCCCTCCACCCTGAGTGGAGCTATCCAAGAGATCCTGGGCTTGTCCAGGCCAGGCTCTGGTGTAGCCTGTGCTGAGGCACGTGAGGCTTGAGCACAACCCCCCCCCCCCCCCCCCCCCCCCCCCCCCGCCAGCCACAGCCCTAGCTGGCAGATTAGCTTGGTCTGTGGGGGTGCAGGAAGCCCCGAGATTTGAGTAGAGAGAAGAAAAGGTATATATAGACCTGGGAGTTAGATTGGAGGGGGCTGCTGATGAGACAGCAAAGGTTGAAGAAGACAGACAGGGGGCTACAAGTATGCAGGAGAAGGCTAAAGGACTAGGAGCAGAGAAAAGAGAGGCCGAAGGGCAGACTGACGGAGCAGACAGACAGAAGGTCGGTGAGAGAGAAACACAGGGGTTCAGCGGTGGCAGTAAGGAGAGGAAAGTTAGAAGCAGGGAAATTTACAAAGTGAAAGGGGCTCAGAGTTAGAACAAAGGACCTGAGTGCCCTAAGGCAAGAGGCTGCTAAGGTCCTTATTGTATTAAAGAAGTTCCAGGTGCAGCAGGTGGGAAAGAGATGCAGTGGAAAGAGATGACCGCAATACAGTCAGGTTGTACATTTTATTTCCCTGTATTTTTAATTTTAAATAGTATCTCACAAATAAACTCTGCTTTGATTATTTAGTTAAGAGGCTTCTTAATCCTTTGCTTATCAATTTTGGGAGTGGAGCAGTGTGGTGGAACTTTATAAATGGCCCACATTAAATTAAACGCAGTCAGATAGCCAGTCAGTCAAAAGTCCCAGATTAAGTACCTCAATCAGATTAGCCCCCCAAATTAGGCCCAGCTAGTCATCAAAAATAACCCACACCTCCAACATCCAATATTTTACATTTTTTGTTATATTTGGATAAAATTTCTTAAGAGACCCTTCATAATTTGCTCTAATCTATACTACCCTGTTCTTTTCTTTTATTATGGCTCAGACATGAACTTTCTGGGCCTAGGATGATTGGGCACTGGTCTGGCTCTATCTGCTGCTGGTGCTCAGAAAGGCTTTCCTGGGAACTGTGCTGCAGGGGCACTCATCTGGTCCTCTCTTCTGGTATGGATCTGGGATGCTTGTATACTTAGCATTCTGTCTACCTGATTTGTCTCTGATTGAGAGCCTTCACAGGACTCTGGCAGTCTTTTTATGCGTTCCTGGCCTGGATAAAGAGCTTATCTTCCTCTCCATTTCTTATCATTGTTTTTCCTCGAGAGATTTTAGAGCTTTAAAGCCGCCTTTAGTTGGAGCCCTGGGCTCCTCTAGATCCTAACACTCCACAATCTTCTCATGATCCCCTCCCTCATGATTTTGTAAAAGTCTTTACAAAAGAGATAGCATTTGATCTTTTTTTCTCTCTTTTTCTCTTTTTATATTTTTTAGCATGTGATCTTAATGAAATGAATGTGTGCTTTTTTGAGGTACTCTTAGACAGGAATTCTATTTATTAGTTGTATGGCCCTGAGGAAGTAATTTAACTTCTCTGATGCTTTATCTGGAAAGTGGGTATATTAATATCTGTAACACTTATTTCACAGTGTTGTTATGAGGATCAAATGAGATATATGTATGAAGAGCTTTCAGGGCAGTTAGGTTTTGTGGTGGATAGATTGCTGTCCTGGAGTCAGGAAGACCTGAATTCAAATCCAGCCTTAGATATTTACTAGCTGTGTGACCCTGGGCAAGTCATTTAATTCTATTTGCCTCAGTCTCTTCATCTGTAAAATGAACTGGAGAATGAAATGGGAAAGCACTCCAGTATCTTTGTCAAGACAAAGACCCATGGGGTCACAAAGACTTGGATATGACTTAAATGATTGAACAACAAAAACAAAACAAAACAACTCTTGTCAACTGTAAAACACAACATATCAGCTGTGATTGTTTTCTTAGTGAGACAAAAGAGAAGATATTAGTAATTAGCAGTGATATCATACCTCAGTACAATAATCAGGATAATCACACCTACTCTAAGAACTTTGATCCCCATGCAAGATATTTCATTGAGAAATAGAGACTCATAATATTTTTGAGAAGAAATCTTGTTCTAAAACCAATAATCTAGTAAGAGAGCTCTTCTTCATAGAGTTGGTCTACCTACTCCATTGAATAAGCCTGGGTAATTACCTTTCCTTTCCTTTCCTTTCCTTTCCTTTCCTTTCCTTTCCTTTCCTTTCCTTTCCTTTCCTTTCCTTTCCTTTCCTTTCCTTTCCTTTCCTTTCCTTTCCTTTCCTTTCCTTTCCTTTCCTTTCCTTTCCTTTCCTTTCCTTTCCTTTCCTTTCCGGTCCGGTCCGGTCCTTCTTGTTCTTTCTTTCTCCTCCTCCTTCTTCCTTCTTCTTCCTTTCTCTTCCTTCCTCTTCCCGTGTGAGGCTATAAGATGGAGCATAAGGTAATGGAAAGAGACCAGATCTAGAGCCACAAGACTTAGGCTCCTCTCTTGGTTCTGGCACATAACAGCTCTGTAATATTGTGGAGAAGTCAATTCAACTCATTGGACCTCAGTTTCCTCATCTTTAAAATGAGGTAATTTTGACTGAGATGAGGGGGGAAATTAGAATAACTCAAGACAGCATAAAGATTCACAAGGATTTTCAGAGGCTAGGAATCAAAACAACTCTTTTGAGATGAAATTTAGTAGGGATAATTATAAAGTATTAGACTTGGCTTCCAAATATCAACTTTATAAAAACAAATAGGAAAATCAAGGCTTAACAATAATTTCTTTTTTTGTGGGGCAATGAGGGTTACGTGACTTGCCCAAGGTCACACAGCTAGTAAGTGTCAAATGTCTGAGGCTGGATTTGAACTCAGGTACCCCTGAATCCAGGGCCCGTGCTTTATTCACTGCGCCACCTAGCTGCCCCTGGCTCATTAATAATTGGCAAAGATCTGGGAGTTTACTGCACTATAAACTCTATGTAGGTTAAGAGTGTGATAGGGAGGCAGAGAAACTCAGTCTTAGGATTTCTTAAGAGAGGAACCATGTCCAGGACTAGAGATTGAATTTCTTCTATATTCTGTCCTGGTCGGACCACATCTTAAGTTATTCTGCTCAATTTCCAGTATTGTGTATCCTTCCCACAATTCATTCCATGCATAATCCTACTTGTGGTCTCTTTCTAGTGTATTCCTATTAGATAGATATTTTCTTGTTTTTGTCTGGACCTGAAATTTAATTGGTATAAGGGAACTCCTAATGAGAAAATTTCCTCTATAAATATACAATAATCAATGTTCTAAAATGAAAGCTTATATGACTTATACAGGATCACACAGACTGGATGTTTTAGAGGCAAGACTTAAACATGGATTGTACTAATTCTAAAATCACCTCTCTTTCCATTAAGCCAAATCACCTCTTGTATCTGTAGGTGCAACAGATGTTTCACCAAAAGAAATGGCTATTAGGAATCACCAAGGATTTGTGCAACCAGAATAAACATCTGGGGTGAGAGTGATATAACAAATAGGCATCCCAATTATGGTATGGCTGTCCACAAAACATTGACAGTCCCAGAGAAAATTCTCCATTGTGTTGTCTAATATCTCCTTCATGAGGGATTTATGGAACAACTCTCATTACTAAAAGGAATCTGTGATATAATTGATTTGGAAGTACCCTCCAAGGATGCAGCTTCAATACATCCATATTTCTCCTTCTGTGCAAACATTGTTCATGAACTCCCATCCAGAAGGGCTCCACTCAAAAATGCCCCATCATTTTGTTTTGTTTTGTTTTGTTTTTTTGGCAGTGGGGGATAAATGACTTGCCCAGGGTCACAAAGCTATTAAGTGATTGAATCTGGATTTGAACTCAGATCCTCCTGACTCCAGGACTGGTACTCTATCCACTGAACTACCTAACTGCCCACCATGGCTTTTTTTTTTGTGAGGCAATTGGGGTTAAGTGACTTGCCCAGGTTCACACAGCTAGTAAGTGTCAAGTGTCTGAGGCCAAATTTGAACTCAGGTCCTCCTGACTCCAGGGCCAGTGCTCTATCCACTGCGCCATCTAGCTGCCCCCACCATGACTTTTACAAGAAATATAGACAAGAATTATATATGAGAAGACATAGATGAATTGCAATTTGCTCTGGAGGAAGAACTACACAAATGAGGATGTCAGTGATGATGATGATAGTTTGCATTTATATACACTTACTATATTCCAGACACGATGCTAGGTACTCTACAATTATTATCTCATTTCATTTTCACAACAACTCTGAGGAAAAGGTGCTATTATTTTCTATCCCTATTCAACAAATAAGGAAACTGAGACAAACAGATTAAGTTACTCATCAAGAGTCACATAGCTAGTAGGTATCTAAGGTTGGATTTGAACTCAGGTCTTCCTGGCTCCAGACCCAGAATTCTATTTATAGCAACAACTAGCTCTAAGTATTGAGCTAATTGTCACTGTATTTATAAATGTATTCTCACTATTAAAATTCTTAAAATGAATAATGATTTTATCATTAATTCATCATTCAGACAACTTCCCTTGTCTCTTGTACTTTCTGGTCATATTTGAACTCATGACTTCCTGACTCCAGGTTCAGTGCTCTATCTAGATGAATACATTCTAACTATAATCTTTGAGAAATGAGTCCTGTGCTTCCTACCACCCATTAACATTAGGAACAGAATACTGATCAGATAAATAACAGGATTATGGGATTAGAGTAGAAAGGGACTGAGAGAGCAACCATTCCTAACCCTCCAATTTTATAAATGAAGAAACTGAGGTCTGGAGAGGAGTGACTTATTCAAGTTCACAAAGGATTAAGAAGTAGAGCAGAGATCCAAATCCATAAAGTCCAGTATTCCTTCTGCTACTCCCCTGCTGTCTCTATTGATCCTCTATTTTTTGTTTATTTATGACATTTATAGCTTTTCAGTATGACTCAGGCCATTTCCTCCTTCTGACTCAGGCTGTGCTTACAAAGAAAACACACCAAAAAAGGTTAAAAAATGAAAAACCCAGGCAAACTAGATATTTGGTGTCATGTAGATGGGAAAGAAAAGGAAGTTTTATTTTTTTAAGAGGACCTAACACAAGCATGAGAGTGGTTAACTATGGTCCTCACCCTAAGTTAAGTAGCAGTTTGCTGGGACATTGAACTTCAGTGGTGGGAATTACCACAAAATCTCCCAGTGGAGGGAATTACCCCAGTTCAGTTTCTGAAAGGACCAGAGATAACACCATCCTGTAGACTATCAAGATGTCTCTGGAGGTAGAGTAGCCTAACTGAGTAAAGCACTAGAGAGATATCTAAAGACAATGACTTATGTATGAGTTACAAATTCATAAAAGTATATGTAGAAATAGCCCAACATCATTAACCTGGGCAGTGTAAGGGTCACAAAGGAGTTCCAGTGTTTTTGGTAAAATTAATATCATTAAATTAGCAGTAATGTTTTAACATGATTGTAGCATCTCATCTCTTTTTGTTGGTTCTAGAAATGACAGCACACCATTTATAATGTACTTTGAACCTTGAATGCCCTCTTATAAAAGTTCTGCCTTTTTTTCTCCCATAGAACTATATCCCTATAAACTGAAGAGAAATGCATTTCTACAAACATGTAAGCTGTTTTTTGACAATTTTAACTGTACTAAGTAACAAAGTAGTTTTGGACCAAAAGGAAGGGAAAGTGAACCCTCTCTTTTCTTTTTCCTTATTATCAAAGTAAGAGGTTGGGCATTAACTCAGGGGGCCATTGACTTTAAATGATTAAGGAGATGAGTGTTTTGGCATCAATAGTTCCCAAATCTCTTTTACTATCTTGAATATGTCAGATTTGATTTTTTTTTAAAGGAAAAAGGATGAAGCTATTTATAACTCTGAGTTACTCTTACTGAAAAATGTTTAATACCAAGGCATAGTATGTCAGGGTTTACATTTAAATCAGGACTGATTTAAATGCTGCCTTGAGAATAATTACCAATCTGATAAAAGAAATTCTGTCTTTACTTCTATCTACAAGCCAATTCAAATTGTACCACAAGTGGGGCCCTGAGGAAACTTTCCATCTTTCTTTGTCTTCTGGCTTCCCATTCCACATTGTTAACTCTTGACAACGGTGACCTACATTCAAATCACAGCTATGCTTCTTACTATTTGGTGGCCTTCTGGACCTGTTTCCTCATAGGAAAATGAGCAGGTTAGATTAAAAAAATATATTAACTTCCAGTTTTAAATCTATGATTTTCTAAGTTTATCATTTAACGATAAGAGTTTCTGAGATTATCACAAAAAAAAAATTGCTGATGGCTAAATGGTCAACCCAATTAGGTTGTTTTCACTGGGTTTTGGAAGAAAGTAGGATAAGAAGTAAAACTGATCATCAATAATTATTTTTAGTAAGCCATAAGGAAGCTTCAAATACTCAATATAATCCCATCCTGACACATACTGAATAAAAAGAAGAGAAGCTTTGGAAATAATTATAAGAACTATACTTGGTTAATAGTTTGCAGTTACTCAGCAAGCATTTATTAGTTTCTACTATATGTACCAAGTGCTGGAGATAGAAAGAGAGATAAAAACAGACCCTATGTTCAAGGAATTCAGTCTAATTGGGGAGACAATATACAAACAATTATGTACAGACAATATTTACATAGGCTAAACTGGAGATAATTGGGAAAGCATTAATATTTAAGAGGCCTGGAAAAGCCTTCTTGCAGAATATAGGATTTAAAAAGAGTCTTGGGGGCAGCTAGGTGGCACAGTGGATAAAGCACCGGCCCTGGATTCAGGAGTTCCTGAGTTCAAATCCGGCCTCAGACACTTGACCCTTACTAGCTGTGTGACCCTGGGCAAGTCACTTAACCCCCATTGCCCCGCAAAAAAAAAAAAAAAAAAAAAAAAAAAAAGAGTCTTGAAGGAAAGTAGGAGGTAGAGATAAGGAGGGAAAAATTCTAGGTGGGTGTGGGTGGGGACAGACAGTGAAGATGCATTGAATCAGGAGATGGAGAAACAGGTATGTGTTCAAGGAATACCAAGACCCAATGACACTGGATTTCACAGTGTATATGTATATAAGGTATACGTAAACTGGAAACACAGAAAGGGCTCAGTTTAAGAAAGACTTTTAAAGTCAGAGGATTTTGTATTTGAACTGGGAGACAATTAGGTTATTTTTTTTTGTTTTGTTTTGGGTTTTTTTTGTTTTTTTTTTTTTGCAGGGCAATGAGGGTTAAGTGACTTGCCCAGGGTCACACAGCTAGTAAGTCTCAAGTGTCTGAGGCCGGATTTGAACTCAGATACTCCTGAATCCAGGGCCAGTGCTTTACCACTGCACCATCTAGCTGCCCCCATAATTAGGTTATTTTGAACAGGGAGTTGACTTGGTCAGATCCATGCTTTAGGAAGATTGTATTGATCATGAGGCAGGGAGACCAACCAACAGGCTATTTCAGTAGTCCATACATGAAGGGCGGAAGGTCTCAATCAGGGTGGTGAGTGATAGTGTCAGAGGAGAGAAGGGGATATATACTGAAGAGATACTGCAAAAGTGGAAACAACAGGATTGTTTATGGGAAATGATGGGAAATGGGAAGTCAAGGATGACACCTAGATTGTGAGCCTGGGTGATATAGCAAATGGTTGTGTTCTCAAAAGTATTAAGGAAATTAAGAAGAGAGTACAGTTTTGGGGGGGAGGGGGAAAGATAATGAGATTAGTTTGGACATACTGAATTTAATATGTCTTTGGGACATTCACTTTGAGATGTCCAATTAGCAGTTATAGATGTGAGACTGGAGGTCAGGAGATAGTTAGAACTGGATAAATAATTCTGAGAATCATCTTCATAGAGACTTTAATTGAATCTATGATAACTAATAGGATCACCAAGTGAATTAGGATAGAGGGAACAGTAAAGAAGGACCAGTATAAACTCTTGGAAGTATGGCCTGGACAAAGCTCTAACAAAGGGAAAATATTTTTTTTCATTAGACTTAACTATGAGAAAAGGTGCAGTTGTATACATTTTTTCATCCATTAAGTTCTGAAAATTCAGTGCACCTGCTGAGGGAAACTATGAAATTGCCTCACCCCTGGAATTACTTGAGATAACATTGTTTTTTCCTTAACTTATTCTCCTTTAGTTTCATAGACTAAATCAATGTAAGGCATAAATTCTGTCAGACTGAGGTAACAGAGAAATGAATTGATGTGTTTATTAAGCATCCACTGTGTCAGGCACTGTGCTAACAGCTGAGGATACAAAGAAAGGCAAAAGACAGTTCTTGCTTTTGAGTTCACAATCTAATGGAGGAGAACAGGCAAACAAGTATATATAAATAAGCTGTGTACAGGATAAATTGGAGATTAACAGAGGAAAGAGACTAACATTAAGAGGGATCAAAGAAAATAGAGCTTTAGATGATATTTGAAGGAAACCAGGAAAACTGTGAGGCAGAGATGAGGAGAGGCAATATTCTAGGCATGGGGAAGAGCCAGTAAAAATGCCCAGAGTTTGGAGAGGGCAGTGACACTAGCAATATTATGTCATTGGATGGCAGGGTACATGAGGAGAGGAAGGAGTAAAATGTAAGAATATTAGAAAATGGGGGCAGCTATTGAAAAGCAAAGAATTTTATTCTATAGGTGATAGGGAGTTTATTGAATAAGAGTCAGTCAATAAGCAAACATTTATTAAGCATCTCCTCTGTCAGGCACTAGTCAATAAGCATTTATTAAGTACTTACTATGCTCTGGGCACTAAAAGCTAGGTATTAAAAAAAGAGGTAAAAGACAGTCTCTGCCATCAAGGAGCTCACAATCGAAGGCCAGGACAACAAGCAAACAAATATGTACAAATGAGCTATATATAAGATAAATAGGAAAAAAAACATAGAGAAAGGGTACAGAATTAAGAAGAATTGGGAAAGGCTTCCTGTAGAAGACATTTTAGTTGGGAATTGAAGGAAGCCAGAGGAGCCAGGAGGCAGAGATGAGTAGGGAGGATATTTGGGGGGTGGGAGACAGTCAGAAAAAATGCCTAGAGCCTGAAAGGGCTTCTCAGTATGTCTATTGATATTAAAGAGTGACAGCATCGTCAACATCATCACCACTACCACCACCACCCAACCCTCTCAAAGTCCAAACCATTATCTCTATCATGAGGGAGGGAATAACAGAAAATTCAGGTAATTCCATCTGGGCTGATTTACATTGGATACTTTGTGAGCTCTGTGACTCCTATGGTCAATAAAAAGACCTTACAGAAAGTGAGAAACACTGGTCATTTGGGCTCTGGCAATACAAATTTATCCACAATCAATGTGATGAAATTGCTCCTATGAATCAAAGATATAAATGGTGCAGTATATATTTGCGGACTGATTCTGCTTGGACTCATCATGGACTTAACATGGAAGACAGTGAAGTGAATGATGCTCCTTCATACTCTGGTACCAAAAAGAGGCAAGATACTTAAGAACAAATCATAAATGGCAACCTGTTCCCTTGAAAATATTTCAGTGCAGATCTTGCAGCATAACCAAACCTGAAGAAGATATTAGTAATTGTAGGCAAGGGACATCATGTTGTTTTTTGTCAATAATATGCTCAGCTCCAAGTTATACATCAATGGGTTACACATCAGTGAAGGGCAATATAAAAATTAACTATGTTTCTAAACCCAGATTATATTAGATAAGAGCAGAAATTGAAGAGTAATTTAAATATGAAAAGGGAAAATCTGAATAACTTGAAGGCATTAGAAATTTTTACTTAAAAATGCTACGAGTGCTTCTTAATACTAAAATGGATGACAAATATAACGTCTTGAATGATTTTGAAAGGGAAATAGGCATTCTAAGAATGAAATTTCAAAAAATCCCTTCTAAGCCTGATGGTATAAATCCAACTAATAAAATGACAGTACCATAACAGAATATTTTTTTTTAAATCAGGTATGCTAGGCATCATAGATGTGTTTTCCCCCATAATATTTGACAACGTAAAAATATTTTAGTACCTATATATAACAATATATATTGTGGTTATTGCCACAGTGAAGACCATAAGAGGAAAGATGAAATTATGTATAGATAATCTTAAGTACAAGGGAAAAACACTACCATAGCAAAAGACAATTATGGAAAGACATTTGAGGATTGCATCAATATCTGACTGGCATGTGCAGTGGAATGCTTGAACACCCCGTCATCCAATTAACGGCAATAAAGTAAAAACATAAGGAATGTACGATGGAAAAGAATGTAAATTCTTGATGTCCTTAATCAAGAATTAAAACTGAAAGCCAAGAAGTTAATGTGACATGAGTAGTCCAGGCAGTACAAACTACAAAACAAACATTCACAAAAACAAAAAAAATTACTATAAAGGTCTGAGAGGCTAAGAAATTAGAGGAGAGAGAATGATTGAGGAATTTCTGGTTATCTTTATGGTCAAAAGAAGTCCAACGCAACAAAAGTACAAGCTGGATCAAATGCAAAACAACTTAAATACCATTAATATAATAAAAACATAATGTTTATATTAAGAGAGGTGACTGAAATTCCAGCTTCTCTGCAAAACTGAAAAGCTACAGGTCTGGGTAAGATACTTAATGGTTCAAATGCTTCACAATGTTCCATGAATTATTAGCAAAGCACTTTTCCAACTTCCTCTCTGATATAAATTTGATTCCATTTTTTAAAAAAACATTATTTATTTATTATCAAAGGATAAAACATCACTGACCCCTCTAAATATAGAACAATTACATTTATGTACTTTATACAAAACAGTCACAGATTGCTTCACTCAGAATATCTACAAACACTTATGAGAAAACAATACTTTGACTGAGAAGTGAAAATAGTATGGCAAAGAGCCCAAGGGGCATAGAAAACAACTCAATAAGTTGGCAATTACTGTACAATTGACTTGATAATATCATAACACATACCGATTTTGTTGATAATCATAATGTCTTTACAGCTTCCCTTTTTGCACTCCATGCCTTATCTGCAAACTGAAAATATAACAAAAGATATAAGAATTGAGAATGCTGGAGAATTTGACATATACATTGAAATTTGTTCTCTATTTAAAACATGCTACCCGGCAGCTAGGTGGTGCAGTGGATAGAGCACCAGCCCTGGATTCAGGAGGACCTGAGTTCAAATCCGGCCTCAGACACTTAACAGTTGCTAGCTGTGTGACCCTGGGCAAGTCACTTAACCCTAATTGCCTTACAAAACAACAACAACAACAACAACAACAACAACAAAAATAAAACATGCTACCAACACAGTGATGGCAATATCAATTCATATAAATATGGCATCTTCCACAGAGACGGACAGTTTAAATCTATTATAATTCTGCTTAGACTTAAATCCATGATTATTTCTGAACAAAGCCATAGGATTTTTAAGTCAAAGACTGTGTCATACCAAAAAGAAACAAAAAAAGAACCCCAACAAAAATCTATATTAATTATTTGATGTACCTGAAGGATATAAAATTGTGACTCCACTGAAAAGCACATTAAACAGATACATAATTTTATTGAAACCTCCAATGATATCTAAATATCATTTAGACTCAATGAGATTAAACTTTTAGTGTACATTAAGGAAGAATAGAAGCTAAGAAAGGCTTGAATTTAAATCTGGAAGCCAAATTGGATGGATGAATTAAGGTAATAGTTCTAAATACTTAGGTTTTATCCAAGCAAAACATATCTAGTATAAGACTATGTCATGGAGAAAGCCTTGGTGATCTAGGGCTGCTAGATATAGAAGGCAATATAAGCTTGCTCTCACCAGTCAAGGCAATTCATTCTTGAGGTGGGAGTTCCAAGATTAATTTAAATTTTCTCCAGGCCATGATTTGCGGAAGTCCTGTAGTCTGGAGAGTTTAATGGAAGGATGGCAAGAAGATGATGGGGCTGGAGAGCTGGATAGAATGTGATGCAGAATCTGATGGTGTTATGCAGGTAAATATGGTTCCATGAATTTCAATTCACTCACCAATCAGGACCCTTTAACCCCAAGGTGGGAATTCCAAAGCTGAGTGTATTGTGTCTTGCAGGAAATGGTTTCCAGGAGTCTCTGATGATCAGAAAGATGCACCATAATGCAAGGGGACAAAAATGGATCTTAGTGGGGATACCTGGATGAGAAAAAAAAAAGTGCGAGGGAAAGCTTCAAGCAAACTAATGTAATGACAGGCATCTGTGCTCCTACTTCTGTCCTCAAACTCAAAGTCTTTTAATCAATTGAAACCTGAGTTCCTTTCTCTTTCAACAGTCTTCCTATTTATTCCTTTCTATTTCTTATGCTACCACCTCTTCAACTAACGACTCTTCAAAACTCTATCCAAAACTCACTTTCCCTAGGCAGCTTCCTAGGCTAATCCTATGTGGCTCCATTCTCCCCAGAAACCTCTATTATTCTGTATCTTTCCCTTCTAAAATAATTATGCTTTTATTTCTACATTCGTTTATGCACATATTTACAATTCTGTCACGTGTTCATACTTTGCACCTCCCCCCCCATTAGACCGTAAACACTGAAAAGCAGGAGTCATATACTTTATTGCCTTTGTAATTTTCCAAAGGGTCTACTGAAATAGGTACTCTATAGATGTTTCAGACAGTGTTCTAATTCACTATTTAACCAGAATGAGTTAGAATTCAATGTCCCTGAGTTTTGAATCCAAAGGTTACCTCACTGAGCAGACTGCTAGTCTATATTATGCAATCTACATCTTTTAAACTATTTTTAAAGGTCCCCCCTAAAGATCCTTCCTTTTCCATGAGAGTTTCTCAAAGATCATAGCCACACCATCAAGGTCCATGAACTCTGCATACAGGCATGCCTTATAGTATAAAGAAATGTTCATGAGATATTTTCAAAGTTTCATTATTACTGACTTTAAGCACTGCATAATAACTGCCCATTTCCATGGTTGTATGTTGTACCTATACTATCTCCAAGGATATACCCAATGCAGCTGGGCACATACAGGGTACTCAGATTTCACCAAACTATACTGCTATGCTACACAGAGGTCATAACCTATTAAATTATAAGTATATGAAGAGTAGGGATCTTATCTTGCCTTCCTGACAATGCAATTATTTCTGCAGGATGAGGACCAGTTTAGAAATATTGGCCCAGATGCCTGAACTAGTTTACTTTATATAGGTTGGCCATATGTGTTGTTCAGTCATTTCAGTCATATCCAACTCTTCATGATCTCATTTGGAGTTTTCTTGGCAAAGATACTGGGTTTTCCATTTCCTTCTCCAGCTCATTTTACAGATAAGGAAACTGAGGTAAACAAGATTAAGTGACTTGTCTAAGATTACACAGCTAGTCAGTGTCTGAGGCCAGATTTGAATTTAGGAAGATGAGTCTTCCTGACTCCAGGCTGGGAGCTGCACAACCTAGCTGCCCTGGGTATAGGTATTCCTCTCAAAGAAGGCATTTGTTGTCTTCCTTATCTCCAGATCAGTTGTCCCACATTCTGACTATAGTCACTAACTCACGTGGGGATTTGTACTACTTAATTGGCCTCTCTGAATCTAGTTTTTCCCTTGTTCAACACATCCTCCACACAGCTGCTAAATTAATTTTCCTAAGGCACAAGTTTGACCATGTTAGTATCATACTCAAAAATCTTCAATGACTCTTATTGCCTTTAGGATAAAAAATAAATCCCACATTCCGGCATTTAAAGCCCTCTCAAATCTGACTTCAACTTCCCATTCCATATTACTTTCCCTCATACACTCAATGTTCCAGCCAATGTTCTGGCTCACTGGCTGTTCTCTGAACTCGACACACTATCTTCTGTCTCTGTGTTATTACAGATTGTCCCCCATTTCTGGAATGCACTCCCACCTCATAACCATCTTGTGGAATACTAATTTCCTTCAAGGGCCAGCTAAGGAACCACCCCCTATATGAAGTTCCTCCTTTGCTCAAACTACATTGTATCTTTGTACATTTTATATCCTCCCAAATGAAGATAAGCTGATTCCTTAGGGCAAATTTTCAATTTCTTCATTGTATCTCCACCCCCTTGAATGTTGCTCACTGTTGCACACTTAATAAATGTCTGTGGAAGTCAATTGAGCTTACTCTGAACTTCAATAGTACTTTTTTTTTTCTCTTTGCTTCACTTGTCACCTTTCATAAACTGCCTTGTATTATTAGTGATCTTTATTTCCATTCAATCCAATAAGCATTTATTAATGATCTACTGTGTACAATGCACTACTCTAGGCAGTGTGGTTACAAAGATGAGAAACAAAAGAATCCACAAGAAGCTTACCATTTGGTAGATATAATGGAAAGAGTACCTGGCTTTGAATCTCATCTCTGACATTAGCTTTGTTTGTGGCTCTGGGCAAGTCGTGTAATTTCTGTGAGCTTCATTTTCCTCTTCTGTAAAATGATACATCAAGAGTATTGATAAAATATTTGTTGAGGGATATATGGATCATTTTGTATTAGTAGGTTGATCAATCAATTAATAAGCATTTAGCACGTGCTTCCTGAGTTCCAGATATTGAGCTGTGCTAGATTTATTTGTTTTGTTTTGTTGTTTTTGTTTTTGTTTTTGCAGGGCAATGAGGGTTAAGTAACTTGCCCAGGGTCACACAGCTAGTAAGTGTCAAGTGACTGAGGCCAGATTTGAACTCAGGTCCTCCTGAATCCAGGGCCAGTGGTTTATCCACTGTGCCACCTAGCTGTCCCTGTGGAAGATTTATTTTTAAAAATTCATTTGTACAAAATTAAGCTCATTTGAGCATTTAAGCATTTAAGGTTATAAAAAAAAATAAAAATCCCCGGGAAAATCACTGAATTGGGAGCCAGAAGACCTAGGTTTAAGCCCTGCTTTTGCTATGGATAAGATTTTTCTTTTTTCTTTCTGAGATTTAGTTTTCTTATCTGTAAAAGAGGAGGGAGCTTTGGACAAGATCATTTCTAAGGCCTTTTTTTTTTTTTTTTAGCTCTAAAAGCTATAATTGTAAGAGGGGAAAAGCTCTTCAAAATACTGATTTTTCAATTTTTAGATTCCCAATTGAAAACCATACTTTAAATCTAGGTGGTAAAAGAAAATAAGGCAGTGACATCTGTTTAACTCAGGTGAACATTATTTAATAGTGAATCCTTATAAGCATTTCAAAGAAGAAAATTATATTTAAAGGGCACACTTGCATAACCATCTGCATACAGGTTGTTATCATAATTGATCATCTGTAAGTATTTGTTGAGATGTCATTATGAGTGTGGTATAGTACAAGGCGCTAAATGTGGTTAGAAAGAATGCCTCATTTACACAACATAAAGAAAGCATTGTTTTACACTGACTCTTCGGAGTGTGCACACTACAGAAATCATTTAGTATATATGGTCTTAACTTTGCTTGGTAATGACTAAGGTTTAAAGGCAAATATACATGATGTGCTTCTCTGGCAGTAAAACACGTTTCACGTAAATGGAGTCAGGAGACTTTAATGAACTGAGCTTCATGTATGTGAAAGCCAACAGCAATATTAGAAATGGTGTTTATTTTATAGCCCAGAAACTGCATTTTAAATGCTAGTATATGTTTATATGACAGTTCTATTAAATATAAAATAGTCCCATTACAAAGAAAACCCTTTACATTGGTTTTTATCTGTGCCTAAATGGCATACCCAGCTCTGCAACTCCTCAAGTGAGACATTTTTAGAACCTTATTTATGTTAAAGCCATAACAAACTAGCAACTCGAAAACTATAATGGGCACAAACGGCTAATAAAAATGAGATTGTTGAAAAATACTTCTTAATAGCAACTTACAAAGGATCCTGATAAAACAAAGTTGAGGTTCTGTTTCCCTGGAAGCCTGCCACCCCAGTAATCATAGCTATTTGACCACAGGTACAACTCCCGCCGCCCCCCCCCCCCCCCACTCCCCTTTCCATAGTCTATGCTCTCTTGGCTGGGAACTCGATAGTCAATGTGGCCCACGCCTGGTCTTTCCCCTATTTGTCATCTTATTGCCTACTGAACCAGAGGTGCTCTGGAAAGAATCCTTCCTTCCTTCCTTCTCTGTCCTGATCATACACTGAGTGACCCCCATAGAATAGTCTTAGCAGATGCTGGGAATTTGTTCAGTCAAGGCAGGATGCCAGAATGTTCTCCAGGCGTGTGTGTGTGTGTGTGTGTGTGTGTGTGTGTGTGTGTGTGTGTGTGTGTGTGTGTGTGCGCCCTTTCTCTGCTGAAACCTGGATCACTTCTCTACTGAACTGCTGTGTTTAGACAAGCAGGCTAAAACGAACAGGTCAAACCCTCTGTTTATAGACCAAAAACTATTTGATCTGGGTTAGATATCAGCTCTACAGGCAAACATGTTGGGCAGAAGTCATTTTTATGGCTACATCTTGCAGAATTTTGAAAAAGTTCATGTGGCTGTCCATGTGAACTGGGAAAATATCCCCATGGAGAAATGATCCTGCAGCATATAAAACTCTGATATGGGACAAGCAAGAAATAAGCCTGTGTATGTGTATACGAGTGCAAGTGTAATGTGATGGGATGGAGAAATCCATGCAAATGACTCCTCCAATTATTCTGGCTATCCTTGCCCTCTTGTTCTTTCAGGCTCCTGCCAGGAGTCAGCTGTCAGCTCCTGCATTGTCTTTTCTTCAGATTAGAGCTGTGGTTCTTAATCTGGGGTCCGTGAACTCTGGAAAAATACTTCAATGATTGTTTTTCAATAGAATTGGTTTTCTTCATAATCCTAGTCTTTTATTTTATGCATTTGTAATATTATTCTTATTAGGGGTCCAGAGGCTTCATCAGACTTTCCATGACACAAAAAGGTAAAAATTCCCAAGAATAAAGGATTGCTTTTAGGCATCTTGTCCATTGAGGGCTTCTCTTTAGCCATACAAACAGTAGTCATTCTCCCCATCAGAGACATAGTAGGATACAGCTATATACAGCTTGCAGTTGGGGTACTTATCATTCACTGGCTGTATGATCATATTAGATCCTTAACTACTGAACCCTAGTGTCATCTGTCAAAATGGGATAAGAAGTACCCATACCATCTACCTTACATTTACCTGTTGTGAGGAAAACACTTTGTAAACTTCAAAGCATTATATTACTATAATATTATTATCTCCATCTTGTTTGAAGAAGATGCTGTCCTAGGGCAAGTTATTAACCTGAAATTATTTTTTAAAAATAATTTTAATATTTGATGATTTTGATATTCTATAGATTATTGCACAGATGAATAATACAATGGATATTTTTGTAATTGAAGAAAATATTGGGATGTGAAGCTCATCTTCTGAAGACTTTTTGAAAGCATTGCTGGGGCAACTTTAATAGCAGGCAAGATGATGGGGATATGTACTTTATCATGCTTCCATATGGTTTTTATTTCTTTTGACAGGTTTCTGTATTTTGAAAGCTTATCACTGCACATAGTTTGGAGATTATGAGTATTTGGCATGGCAACATCTATTAAAACATTGTTCTTAAATTTTTATGGACCAACTTTATGTCTGGGTAGTTATGGGCAACAGTTTTGTCTGTGATTATATTCTAGTTCCAGAAACATTTATCTCTTAAATTCTGAAGGATATCCTAGGGTTGATATTTGTAACATGGGGATGTTATCTATTAGCTTATGTAAGGCAGAAAACTTTTGATATATAATTCTAGGCATCTGATAATGTTCTTCTATGTAGTATTATTGTTAGCCATGTCATTCTTCTCTTTAAAACTGATTGATTATTGTCTCTTTTTTGATAGAGTTCTATAGAAATGATTCCTAGGATATCATCATTATGTTACTATTCTTTCATATATACAGTTCAATATACTGTTGTACAGGTGGACAAAATAACTATTTTTAGAGTTTAATAAAATTATTAAGACATAAACTTGTCCTCTATATACCCATTGAAAGCATGTTTGGTGTGACTTCAGTATACATTTTGTTCCATATAGGTTGGAGTTTGAGTTTTTGATATGTCTATTTACTAAAATTATTATTCTTAAATTTTTATATTTGTTTGTTTTGTTTTTGCAGGAATTAGGGTTAAGTGACTTGCCCAGGGTCACACAGCTAGTAAGTGTCCAGTGTCTAAGGCCAGATTTGAACTCAGGTCCTCTTGAATCCAGGGCCAGTGCTTTATCCACTGTGCCACTTAGGTGCCCTTCTTAAATTTTTATAAATCAATGTTAAGTCCAAGCAATTGTAGGCTACAGTTTTGTCCATGGTAATGGACAAAATTTGCTTCAATATAGTTTATTTTGAGGTGTATATGGTGGTATATCATCTGTCAGTCCATGAAAAACAGCTATATATAATTTTAGCCACCAGATTATGCCTTGCTAAATAGTCAGTGGCTGCTAGATGTTTACAATGTGAAGTCATGTATTGAATACTCCCCACCATTTCTTTGTAAATCTAGATTGATCAGTAAGTAAGTGCAGGATCCTTAAGGTTATGATAACCCTCAATAGTTTCTGGTGGTAATGCCCTAGCCCTGAATTGACATCTTACACCCTTTCAAACAAATCTGCGTTATTCAGCCATTTGTTTGACACGTCTTTATTAACATAGTGTTGGTTGATTTCATGTAGATATCATCTATGAAGGGGCTTTTGATTCCATTCTTGGATTTTAGCCATTTCATTAGCTTTGTTTGTACTTATACAAATTAATTACACTGAAAAATCCAATGGTATGTACTTGTTATCATCCTTCACTATTGCTCAATGATGTGATTTTTCCTTGTCCCCAAAGCATTTCTGTAGATTTTTCATTTGTTTATTAAGTGCTCTAAAATGTTTATCAAACGTTTCCCTCTTTTTTTATTGTGGATATATTAATCTTTTTATAGTTGCCTTAGGGTAATATGTGATGAAGGAACTCTTTAATTTGTTTTCCTCCCACCGTGGCTTGCCTCTCTGTTCCAACATATACCTTTGACTTTTCCAGTCAAGCCATATCAGACAGTCAGTCAATAGTCAGTTAACAAACATTTATTAAGCACTTGCTGGGTACCATACAGTGTGCTAGTCAAGCATAAATACATAAAGGAAATGGCTATAATTGAAGATGTATACACACATATACACATACACACATTAAATGATGAATAAGATATTTTGATTCAACTGCTTTAATTTGGGAGCCATATTTAATTCTAGAAAGAAGAGATGATAGATATAAGGCTAGGCAGAAATTTAAGAGAGTTAAATTCTCTTTATGAAAGAGGTCATACTTCATATGAATTGGTTTTGATATTATTGTGTTGGTAGCTTGTCTTAAATAGAGACCAATTTTCCACATGTACACCAAATGCTACAGTACTTTCAGCAGACTTGAATTGGTTTCATATGAGTCTATTTCATATGACAGTCAAGTTTTGGTACCCCAGAGGCACCTGAGTCATTGTAAATAGATCACTAAACCTAGAATAAGGAAGACTTGAGATTATATCTGGTCTCAAATACTAAGTATTGTGATGTTCAAAATCTAATTGTGTGGTCATCTTAAATTAGAAGCTTTAGCACCAGTTTTTGAGCATTAAGCATTTATTAAAGCATACCAGGTATTCACGTGGAGTTCAGAAAGTTAAGAAAAGGCCTATTTAGCCCAGAGTTCCAAACTGGTCAGGTTCTTCCTCAAGCCCTCCACCACGAGCCCGTTTCAATCACAAACTCCCCTCAAACTGAGTGTGTGGAAGTTTTTTATAGGTCTGGAGGAGAGGGGTCCTTACACACTGCTTCAAGCTGATTGGTTAGCATCATCCAAATCCATTGGTTCACTGGACTTGAAGGTGGTCTCAAGTTGAGTTAGTTTCTGAGAACATACCTTCTCAAGGGCTAGCCAGGTGTGCTTACAATCTATCTAGTTAACTTGAAGTAGGCTAATCAGCAGTCAATCACTCTCACTTAATTCAATCAGTTTAGATTAATCTCCAGGTGGGCCTTTGAATATCTGCTAAATCCCATTATTTTATCACACTATATTAACCTGGCAAGTCATTTACCATGTTTTCCTCCATTTCCTCGACTATAAAATAGGAATAACAATAGCACCTACTTCACAGGGTTGTTATGAGAATGAAATAAGATAATATTTGTACTGCTTGGCATATAATCAATGCTATATAAATGCTTTATTTCCTTCTCTTTACTACCATTCCCCATATATTTGCTGCAAATGAATAAGTAAGGAGTGTGGTGTTGAGTTCATGGCCTTGAAATAATTAGCAAAAGTAACACATATATTACAACACTTTATGGCAGCTTGTTCAATATTTTCCAAGTAGATAATTAGTTGCTTATTATAACCCTGGAACTTATTAGCACACCCTTTTTGATTATCAGTCAATATATTATTTTCTCATGTTTGTGGTTTTTTTAAATAACGCTTTGTATTAATTATGTAAATATGTAATTGGAATATATTTGGATTCTTTGGATAACAGATAGGTGATGTCTCTTTTTTTTTAGTGAGGCAATGGGGGTTAAGTGACTTGCCCAGGGTCACACAGCTACTAAGTGTCAAGTGTCTGAGGCCAGATTTGAACTCAGGTACTCCTGACTCCAGGGCCGGTGCTCTATCCACTGTGCCACCTAGCTGCCCCTTATTCCACTTTTCTTAAGAGACATCACCTAGGGGGCAGCTAGGTGGCACAGTGGATAGAGCACCGGCCCTGGAGTCAGGAGTACCTGAGTTCAAATCTGGCCTCAGACACTTGACACTTAGTAGCTGTGTGACCCTGGGCAAGTCACTTAACCCCCATTGCCTCACAAAAAAAAAAAAAGTGGAATGAGACTTAAATGAGAGAGTAAGCTTTTACTTGTGTGTGTATGTATGTCTATATCATTTATCTATCTGTCCATCCATCCATCCATCTAAACTATCTATCTTTGTTCTTCATTCTCAAAGAGTACTATGACACTGCGGTGATGTCATGACTTTCAGCAAATTGGATTTACATGAGGGAGGGATGTTCAAGGTCACCAAACACCCTCTCCTCCAGAGCAATCTGGGTCTGGTGGCAAGATATGCATCAGCACTACTGGAGATGGCCCTGGATGTTTAAGGCAATTGTGGTTAAGTGACTTACCCAGAGTCACTGAGGTGACATTTGCACTCATCCTCCTGACTTCAGGGCCAGTGCTTTATCCACTGCACCTCCTAGCTGCCCCCTGTTACTCGCAAATATTTATGCACTGATGTATCTTTGTGGAAGCAGAACATAAAGGAGGGTTATTAGCTCTGCTATCCTTTGTGTCAAGTCAATAATCAAGAGAATTTTAAGTGGGGCTAGCCTATGTTATCTCAGAAACAGCTATACTGAATTGATGGGGATGCTTATTCAATTAATTGTATCACCAAAGCTCAATTGGTCAATGTTTCTACATTTTTCCATTCCTCTGAAGCTTTCATAATGGCCTCAGGGCACCCAAAGTTCCAAATATATGTCACTCTGCTTAGCCGATCAGATATCCTCATATATATCTTGGAAAAAAATGTAAATGATTATTATTTTTTGTTATTTTTATTTTTTCAAATATTAAAAGACATGATAACATCTAGAAAAAAGAGGATTGACTATATGAAAGCACATATTTCTTACATATACTTATTTTTTCTCATCATACTCCTTCAAACTCCTAATTCTTGTAAAAAAATAGGGAGGCAGAGCCAAGATGGTGAAGAGAAGCCAGGAAGTTGCCTGAGCTCTCCAAGTTTCCCTCAAAAACATTGTTAAATCAAGCCTCTAAATGGATTCTGAAAATATAGAACCTACAACAAGACAGAGAGACACAATGTTACAACTTGAGATAATTTAGAAGAATTCAGGAAAGGTTGGTCTCACTTGGGCAAAAGGGGAGCACAGCACAGCTCACAACACAGCACAGCATGGAGAGGGTCTGGGCAAGTCAACAAGAAGCTCTTGGCCACAGCAGAGCAACTGAGGCCCCTTGATCTTGGCACAGCCAGCTGGTGGCACAGCAGGCCAGTTGTGAGATTCATCAGAACCTGCTGAGAGGGCAGGCGACCAGCTGGAGGGCCACCCACAAGACAGATGTGACCAGGCCTGGCCATCTTAGTGCCTGGAACAAATGCAGGGAGCAAGCCTAGGGTGGTGAGAAATCCATAAGCCATAGAGGCCTCAGATTAGAAAGCCAGTGACACAGCCCCTATCCCCCAGCACAAGAAGCTTGAAACAATGACCCTTGTGCCCCAGGAGTAGACCTCAACTTTAAAAAATTAAGCCGCAGTATGAGTAAGAAACAGAAGAGGGCTTCTGTGTGGATAGCGGAAAGCAAAACAGAAACTCAGATGAGGACAATACTCTCAAATCGCCTACCAGTGAAGCCTAAAAAGGGAAAACGAGTTGGTTTCAAGACCAAAAAGCCTTCTTGGAAGAACTTAAAAAGGATTTTAAAAATAAATTGAGAGAGGTAGAAGAAAAAATGGGGAGAGAAATGAAAGCAACACATGAAAATTATAAAAAAAGAATTAGCAGCTTGGAAAAGGAAGCACATTCCTTAAAAAATTTCATTTGGCTAAATGGAAAAGGATGGAAGCTAATGATTCCATGAGACACCAGAAATCAGTCAAACAGAATGAAAAGAATGAAAAAATAGAAGAAAACGTGAAATACCTCTTTGGAAAGACAACTGACCTGGAAAAATAGATCCAGGAGAGAATTTGAGAATTATTGGACTACCTGAATGCCATGATCAGAAAAAAGAGTCTAGAGACCATATTCCAGGAAATTATCAAGGAGAACTGCCCTGATATTATAGAATCAGAGGACAAAGTCATCATTGAAGGAATCCCCAGATCAACTCCTGAAAGAGACCCCAAAAGGAAAACTCCAAGTAATATTGTAGCCAAATTCCAGAATTACCAGCCAGAAGAAACAATTTAAATATCATTGAGCCACAGTCAGGATTGCACAGGACCTGGCAGCTTCAACATTAATGGATCACAAGGCTTGGAACATGATATTCCAGAAGGCAAAGGTACTTGGATTGCAACCAAGAATGAACTACCCAGAGAAACTGATCATTCTCTTTCAGGGGAAAAGATGGACATTCAATGAAATGGGGGACTTTCAAGGTTCCTGATGAAAAGACCAGAACTGAATAGAAAATTTGATCTTAACATACAAGACTCAAGAAAAGTTTAAAAAGGTAAACAGGGGAAAAAGTTATTCAATAAGGTTAAACTGTTTATATCCCTGTACAGGAAGATAATACTTATAACTCTTGAAAACTGTACATATATTTGGGAAGAGAAAAGGAAAATACACAGAGGGTATAAATTTAAATTATCTTTGATGTGATGACATAAAGAAAATTAAGGGTTGAATAAAGGAGTTTATGAGAAGAAGAGGAAAGGGGAAGTGGAATGGGGTTAATTATATCACATTAAGAGGTGCAAAAAGCCTATTACAATAGAGGGAAAGAAGGAGGAGGTGAGCAAGGTATCAACATTACTCTCATCAGATTTGGTTCAAAGAGGGAATAACATATACATTCATTTGGATAAAGAAATTTAGCTTATTCTTTAGGGAAGTAAAAAGATAAGGGGAAAAGGGGGCACTTATAGAAGGGAGGGCAGATTGTGGGAGGCAGGGGTAAGAAGCAAAACATTGGTGAGGAGGAATAGGGTGAAAGAAGGGGGAAATAGAAAGGGGGAAATAGAATGGAGGGAAAATAGACAGTTAGTAAGAATAATTGTGAATGTGAATGGGATGAACTCTGCCATAAAAAGGAATCAAATAGCAAAGTGTTTTAAAAACCAGAATCCTACAATATGCTGTTTACAAGAAACACATTTGAAGCAGAGTAAAGGTAAAAGGTTGGAGCAGAATATATTATGCTTCAGCTAAAGTAAAAAAAAAAAAAGCAGGGTTAGCAATCCTTATCTCAGACAAATCAAAGGCAAAATTAGATCTAATTCAAAGAGATAAAGAAGGAAACTACATCTTGCTAAAATGTACTATAGATAATGAAGTAATTTCAAAACCAAACATGTATGCATCAAGTGGCACAGCATCCAAATTATGAGGAAAAGTTAAATGAGTTACAAGAGGAAATAGACAGCAAAACTATACTAGTGGGGGATCTGAATCATCCCCTCTCAGAATTAGATAAATCTAGCCACAAAATAATTAAGAAAGAAGTTAAAGGGGGCAGCTAGGTGGCGCAGTGGATAGAGCACTGGCCCTGGAGTCAGGAGTACCTGAGTTCAAATCCAGCCTCAGACACTTGACACTTAGTAGCTGTGTGACCCTGGGCAAGTCACTTAACCCCCATTGCCTCACTAAAAAAAGAAAAAAGAAAAAAAGAAGAAGAAGTTAAAGAGGTGAATAGGATGTTAGAAAAGTTAGATATGATAGATGTCTGGAGAAAATTGAATGGGGATAGAAAGAAATATACCTTTTTCTCAGTGGTACATGACACATATTAAAAAATTGACTATGTATTAGGGCACAAAAACTTCATAGTCAACTGCAGAAAGGCAGAAATAATAAATACATCCTTCTCAGATCATGATGCAATAAAAATTAAAAATTCCATTTAATAAACAGCCATTGAAAGGTAAGCTGAAAAATTAATTGGAAACTAAATAATTCCATTCTAAAGAATGAGTGGGCCAAACAACAAATCAGAAAGACAATCGATAAACTTCATCCAAGGGAATGACAATAACGATACAACATACCAAACCTATGGGATGCAGCCAAAGCTGTGCTTAGGGGAATTTTTATATCTCTAAAGGCTTACATCAATAAAAAAGAGAAAGAGGAGATCAATGAATTGGTCATGCAACTAAAAAAGCTAGAAAAAGAACAAATTTTAAATCCCCAATTTAATACTAAATTAGAAATCCTGAAAATCAAAGGAGAAATTAATAAAATTGAAAACAAGAAAACCATAGAATTAATCAATAAAGCTAAGAGTTGGTTTTATGAAAAAAAACAACACAATAAAATAGATAAACCTTTGGTTAATTTGATTGAAAAGAAGAAAGAAGAAAACCAAATTACCAGTATCAAAAATGAAAGGGGTGATTTCACCACCAGTGAAGTGGAAATTAAGGCAATAATTAGAAACTATTTTGCCCAACTGTATGCCAATAAATTTGACAATCTAAATGAAATGGATAAATATTTACAAAAATACAAATTGCCCAGGTTAACTGAAGAGGAAATAAAATCCTTAAATAAGTTCATATTAGGAAAAAAAATTGAACAAGCTGTCAATGAACTCCCTAAGAAAAAATCTCTAAGGCCAGATGGGTTTACAAGTGAATTCTATCAAACATTTAAAGAACAATAAATTCCAATATTATACAAATTATTTGGAAAAATAGGTGAAGGAGTTCTACCAAATTCCTTTTATGACACAAATATGGTGCTGATACCAAAACCAGGCAGAGCCAAAACAGAGAAAGAAAATTATAGACCAATTACCCTAATGAATATTGATGCAAAAATCTTAAATAAGATATTAACAAGGAGATGACAGCAAGTGATCACCAGGATAATACACTATGACCTGGTGGAATTTATACCAGGAATGCAGGACTAATTTAACATTAGGAAAACTATCAACATAATCAACCACATCTATAACAAAACTAATAAAAATCATACGATTATCTCAATAGATGCAGAGAAAGCTTTTGACAAAGTACAGCATCGATTCCTAATAAGAACGTTAGAGAGCATAGGTGGTGCTTTCCTTAAAACAATAGGTAGTATCTACCTAAAACCATCAGCAAGCATTATATGTAATGGAGATAAGTTAGAAGCCTTGCCAATAAGATCAGGGGTGAAACAGGGATGTCCACTATCACCTCTATTATTTAATATTGTTATAGAAATGTTAGCTTTTCCAATAAGAGAAGAAAAAGGGATTAAAGGAATTAGAATAGGCAATGAGGAAACAAAACTATCACTCTTTGCAGGATATAAAATAAATCCATATAAATCAAAAATATTTCTATACATGACCCACAAAGTCAAGCAGCAAGAGATAGAAAGAGAAATTCCATTTAAAGTAATGGTAGACAATATAAAATGCTTGGGAGTCTACTTGCCAAGACAAACCCAGGAACTCTATGAACTCAGTTACAAAACACTTTTCACACAAATAAAATCAGACCTAAATAATTGGAAAAATATCAATGGCTCATGGTTAGGCCAAGTTAATATAATAAAAATGACAATCCTACCTAAATTAATTTATTTATTCAGTGCCATACCAATTAGACTACCTAAAAATTATTTTGTAGTGCTAGAAAAAATAATAAAAGACAAAAGTTCAAGAATATCAAGGGGGTGGGGGGGTGGAGCCAAGATGGCGGAGGAGAGGCTGTGACTCCCACAAGCTCCAGATAAACTCGTCCATTCACGCCCAAATAATGTGGTAAAAATCAAAACCCAGAACAGCCTAATGCACATAAGAACAGAGTGAGACTGTTTCTCCTCAAAAGAGGGCAATTATGATTGCCTACTGATTACGCTGAACAGCTCAGCGCGCGGTCCGGACCCAGTCAGGGACAGTGCTTCCAGCACATGTCAGAGTCTTCAGCACCAGCAGCTTCTGAGGCGCCGATCACGGACTGGTGAGGGGGTTCGGCGGTGGGCTGGGGTGAAGTGGAGGCAGTGTCTACTAGAGTTGGGGCAAAGTGCCCTGGGTCCGAACCAGTGGGCTGAGTCGAGTGGTGGTGGCCCAGTGGGGGAGGGGCAAAAGCACGGCAAGCTTCCGACCATAGAGAATCAACGTTCAATCAGACTTCTGTTTCCGGGTCAAAGAGAAAGCGGCTGTGATTACTCACAAGCCAGGCAGGCTGAGAAGAAGCCCAATCACTCCCTGGGCCACGCTGTAGCACGAACAGTGTGTCCTGGAAGCAGCGCTACACTTTAAGGAATAAAAAGCCAAGAAACAGTAAGCCAGGATGAGTAGGCAGAGAAAGCAGAAGACCATTGAAAACTTCTTTGGGGGAAAGGTAGACCACAATACATCCTCAGAAGAAGAAGATAATAATAGGGTCAAAGCTCCAACATCCAAAGCTTCCAAGAAAAATATGAACTGGTCTCAGGCCATGGAAGCTCTCAAAAGGGACTTTGAAGAGAAAGTAGGAGAGATAGAACGAAGATGCAGAGAAAGAGAGGAAGGAATGGAAAGAGAAATGAGAGCAATGCAGGAGAGTCATGAGAAAAAAGTCAACAGTTTGAAAAGCCAAATGGAAAAGGAGATTAAAAAACTGTCTGCTGAAAATAATTGCCTAAGAATTAGGATTGAACAAATGGAAGCTAGTGACCTTATGAGAAACCAAGACACAGTAAAGCAAATCCAATTGAATGAAAAAATAGAGGGCAATGTGAAATATCTCCTTGGAAAAAAAGCTGACCTAGAAAATAAATCTAGGAGAGATAATTTGAAAATCATTGGACTACCTGAAAACCATGACCAAAACAAGAGTTTAGACACCATCCTCCAAGAGATTGTGAGGGAAAATTGCCCTGATATTCTAGAAGCAGAAGCTAAATAGAAATTGAAAGAATCCACCGATCACCTCCTGAAAGAGATCCCAAAAGGAAAACCTCCAGGAATATTATAGCCAAATTCCAGAACTCCCAGGTCAAGGAGAAAATATTGCAAGCAGCTAGAAAAAGGAATTTAAATACTGTGGAGCTCCAATAAGGATAAAGCAAGATCTAGCAGCTTCTACATTAAAGGACCAGAGGGCATGGAATATGATATTCCAGAGGGCAAAGGAACTGGGACTACACCCCAAAATCACGTACCCAGCAAAACTAAGCATCATCTTTCAGAGGCAAACATGGAACTTCAAGGAGAAAGAAGACTTTCAGGCATTTGTTATGAAAAGACCTGAACTGAATAGAAAATTTGACTTTCAAATACAAGACCCTGGAGAAGCATAAAAGGATAAACAGGAAAAAGACTTCATGAGGGATATTAAAAGATCAAACTGTTAACATTCCTATATGGGAAGATAATACAGAGGACACAGGTCTGAACTGATTACGAAGGGATGTTATGTTTTGTTCTTTGTGGGGTGTCTTATGTATGGGGCCGGATTTGGGCTTGGGGCCTCCTGGGTCCAGGGCTGGTGCATTGTCCACTGTGCCACCTAACTAACCCATAATGACATCCTTAAAATAGGGTTGAGGTGTAGGAGAAATAGACTGGGGGAGGGGGAAGGGGGAGAGATGGTCTGGGGAGAGGTTGTTCACATGAAGGAAACAAGAAAAAAGCTTATGGATGGGGAGGGGAAGAGGGGGAAGGAATTGGGGAGTGAGTGAACCTTAATATCATCAGAATTGACTCAAAGAAGGACTAACATACATACTCAAGTGGGTATAGTAATATATTTTGCCCTGAGGGAGAGGAGGGAGATAAGGGGGGGGGGAAGAGGGGAAGGAGGGAAGGGCAGATTCTGGGAGAGAGTAGTAAAAAGCAAAATACTTTCAAGGAAGGTGAAGATGTTCTGCATAACAGCACAAGTATGAAATATTGAATTGCTTGATTTCATAGGGAGGGTTGAGGAGAGAGGGAGGAAGAAAATTTGGAACATAGAATTAGCTCAAAGACCTTAAACTCATCAGAGGGAATAACATTCACACCCAGTTGGGAGGAGTAATCTATTTAACCTTATTGGAAAGTATGAGGGGAAGAGGATAAGAAAGGAAGGGTGAAAAAAAAGGGAGTGCAGAGTAGGGGAGGGGTCAGAAGTAAAATACTTTTGAGGAGGAATAGTTTAAAAGAAGATAGAAAATAGAGTAAATATCATGGGAAGGGAATAGGATGGAGGGAAATAGTTATGATGACTTTGCTGGGCTAATATGAAGAAAATTCTTTATCAAGTTTAAGGTACTTTATTTAGGTTATGATGAATAGGATACTTTTAGAAAAACCTGGAAAGACCTACATGAACTGAAGCAGAGTGAAATGCACTGTATACAAAATAACAGTGATAGTGTAAAATGATCTGCTGGGAAGCATGTAGTTATTTTTAGCAAGGCAATGGTCCAATATAACCCTGAAGGACTTATGAAAATGGCAACCCATCTACAGAGAAAGAAGTGATAGTATCTGAAAATAGATGGAAACACATTTTTTTTCTTTTCTTTTTTTTTTTCTTTTTTGGTGAGGCAATTGGGGTTGGGTGGCTTGCCCGGGGTCATGCGGCTGGTGGGTGTTGGGTGTCTGGGGCCGGATTTGGGCTCGGGTGCTCCTGGTTCCAGGGCTGGTGCTCTGTCCGCTGCACCACCTAGCTGCCCCTGGAAACACATTTTTTAAAAAAATGTTTTTTCTCTTTGACAATTCCTCAGTCTGAAGTTTTGGGAGTTTTTTGACTGTTTTTTCTCACAACCTAGCTAATGTGAGAATGTTTTCCATGACTACTCATGTATAATTTATTTTGAAATGCTTGAGTTCTAGTGGGTGGGGGGTGGGAATAGAGGAGGAAGAGAAGTTGGAACAATTTTTTTAAAAAATTGATGTTAAAATTTGCTTTTACATACATTTTGGAAAATAAAATTCTATTCAAAAAAAAAAAGAATATCAAGGGAACTAATGAAAAAAAAATGCACAGGAAGGTGGGCTAGCTGTACCAAATCTGAAGCTTTACTATAAAGCAACAGTCGTCAAAACTATTTGGTACTTGCTAAGAAATAGAGTGGAGCATCAATGGAATAGGTTAGGCACAGGAGACACAGTAGTAAATTACTTTAGTAATGTACTGTTTGATAAATGCAAAGACTCCAGTTTCTGGGATAGGAATTCAATATTTGACAAAAACTGCTGGGAGAACTGGAAGATTGTATGGCAGAAACTAGGCATAGACAAACATCTTACACCTTATACTAAAATGAGGTCAAAATGGGTACATGATTTAGACATAAAAGGTGATACCATAGGTAAATTAGGAGAGGAAGGAATAGTTTACCGCTCAGATTTATGGAAAGGAGAACAGTTTATGACCAAACAAGAGATAGAGAATATTATGAAATGCAAAATGGATGATTTTAATTACATTAAATTAAAAAGTTTTTGTACAAACAGAAGCAATGCAGCCAAAATTAGAAGGGAGGCAGAAAGCTGGGAAACAATTTTTATAGCCAGTATTTCTGATAAAGGCCTCATTTCTAAAATATATTGGGAACTAAATCAAATTTGTAATAATCCAAGTCATTCCCCAATTGAGAAATGGTCAAAGGATATGAACAGGCAATTTTCTGATGAAGAAATCAAAGCTATCTATTGCCATATGAAAAATGCTCTAAATCACTATTGATTACAGAAATGCAAAATTAAAACAACTCTGAGGTACTACCTGACATCTGTCAGATTGGTTAATATGACAAAAAGGAAAATAATAAATGTTGGAGAAGCTGTGGAGAAATTGGAACACTAATGCCTTGTTGGTGGAGCTGTGAACTGATCCAGTTGTTCTGGAGAGCAATTTGGAACTATGCCGAAAGGGCTATAAAACTTTGTATACCCTTTGACCCAAAGAGATCATAAAAAATAGAAAAGGACCCACATGTACAAAAATATTTATAGCAGCTCTTTTTGTGTTGGCAAAGAATTGGAAATTGAGGGGATGCCCATCAATTGGAGAATAGCTAAACAAGTTGTGGTATATGAATGTAATGGAATACTATTGTGCTATGAGAAATGATGATGAGCAGGCAGATTTCAGAGAAACCTGGAAAGACTTACATGAATTGATGCTGAGTGAAATGAGCAGAACCAGAACACTCTAAATGGTATCAACAACATTATGTGTTGATCAATTGTGATAGACTTGACTCTTCTCAGCAATACAATGGTCCAAGATATTTCCAAAAGACTCATGATGGAAAATGTTCTCCAAATCCAGAATGAGAAAAAAACAACTGTGGAATCTAGATACAGATTGAACCATACTATTTCTATTGTTTTGTTGTTGTTGTTTTTTTTTTTGAGTTTTTTTCCTTTTTACTCTGATTCTTCTTTCACAGCATGACTAATGCAGAAATATGTTTAATGTGATTGTACATATATAACCTATATCAGATTGCTTGATGTCTTTGGGAGGGGGGAGGCATGGGAAGGAGGGAGAAAAATTTGAAACTAGAAATCTTATAAAAACAAATGTTGAAAACTATCTTTACATGTAACTAGAAAATAATAAAATACTTTTTTGAAAAAAAGAAAAAAATTATAATTTCCCATTTTGTTCTTTCTTTTAATATTTCTCCATTTTGTCCACAACAAATGAAAATGATAAAGTTTGGCATTTTAAGGTCTTTACAATCTGACTTCAATCTACCTTTCTAGTCAAATTCTAGGTGTGATATCTATAACATTATCCTGTATAGCCTAGAAAGTCCATCAATAGAGGAAATGTGATCAGTTACATATGACTTGTTCTCATTAAACTCATGGTAGCTCCTAATTATGACTTTTTTGGGGGGAATTCTCACAAGCCATCTGTTTAATTATCTAAGAGGTGTGTTGAGGATTAATGTAAAGTTCATTGGCCCACAGTTACTGGAATCTGTCTCTCTGGGTTTTTGTTTGTTTGTTTTGTTTTTTTGTATTTCTTCCATTCTCCATGTTTTCTTGAAAATTACTTAGTGGTTCACTGACTGAAAAGGATAGTTTAATAATTAAATTTGAACACCTGAGCATATGGTAGATATTCAGTGAATATTTGTAAATTTGATTGAATTTAGGTTTTATTAAATATCTCTTTCTGGTACCCTCTGGCTTCTGATGGTCAAAGTCTGAGCTCTGAGCACCTTTTTGCTACTCCTTTGCTGTCTTGTTTCATAGATAATCTTTGTAAACCATTGATCTTTTTCTTGAAATTCAAATTCTTTATGAAGTATTGAAAAGGAAATTACATATAATTGATCAATAATAATTTTCCTTCACTTTTCCTCCACAAAACTTGAGATGAGCAACTAAAAATAAAATTTTAATTTCTTCAAAAAAGGGTTGGGGGTTGTAGGTTTGTGTAACAAGGCCCACTGAACACTGAACCTTGTGATACCTGCTAATTGGCACAAGTTAATTTTTTCCTAAGAAGGCCACAGATAGATTAGAATATCAGAATTAGGTGGCATTCTTTATAAAAAATTTTTGGTATGAAAGTTGGACTCTAATCAAATTAGTGTATATGTTCCACTCTCAGTTTCTCCATCTCTTTTTATGTGTTTTGATGTTTCTTGGCATTCACAATTTTCTCTCTAGGTATGTCTTTATCTTTCTTCACTTGCCCTTATAGACTTGCCTCTTTGTAGTCCTTGTCTCTTTCCATTCTTCATTTTCATATCTTTCCTTTTTTTGGTGCAGTCACAAAACTGAAATATATATATATATATACACATATATATACATGTATATATACATGTATATACATATACACATATACATGTGTATATGTGTGCATATTTGCAGAATAGACTTTTGAGAATCTGGTTCTTAAATTTAAAATTATAACTCACTTATCTAGCACTTTTAGATATATGAAGTCTTTTCTTCATAAGTCAGTGAGATAGTTATGAAAAGAAGGATGCAGTAGATATTGAAATCAAATGACATGAGCTTGAATATTGTCTCTATTGCCTTATGTATCTGATCTTAGACAAAGCATTTAACCTCTGAGCCTTAGTTTCTCATCTACAAAATGGAGAGTTGAATGAAATGCCCTTGAAGGTCCCTTCTAGGTCTAAGTTTGAGATCCTTTAATACTTTTTTCTCCCAGAAAGAAACACTAACAAAGGCTAAGAAAACTGGAAAATAGTATGGTATAAACTAGGCATAAACCAACATTTCACACCATATACCAAAATAAGGTCAAAATGGGTACATGCTTTATACTGACAAACAAGTTAGAAGAGTATGGAATCATTTATGGATAAAGGAAGAATTTAGGAGCAAACAAGATATAGAGAGTATTATGAAATGTAAAATAGGTAATTTTGATCATATAAAATTAAAAGATTTTGCACAAACAAAATTAGAAGAAAATTTTTAAAAACCTAGAAAACATTTTGCGAAAAGTATCTCTGATAAAGGGCTCATTTCTAAAATATACAGAGAATCGAATCACAAAAAAATACAAGTCATTCCCCAATTGATAAGTGGTAAAAGGATATGAACAGGCAGTTTTGAGACAAAGAAATCAAAGCTATCTATGGTCATATAAAAATGCTCTAAATTACTGTTGATTAGGGAAATGAAAATGAAAACAACTCTGAGGTACCATCTCATACCTATCAGATTGGCTAATATGACCAAAAGGGAAAAATGGTAATTGTTGGAGATGTGGGTAAATTGGGACACTAATGCACTATTGGTGGAGTTGTGAACAGATCCAACCATTCTGGAGAGCAATTTGGAACTATGACCAATGGGCTATAAAACACTTTGATCTAGCAATACCATTGCTAGATCTGTATCCCAAAAAGATGAGAAAAGGGGAGAAAGGAAGGACCTAATTTGTACAAAAATATTGATTGCAGCTCTTTTGTGGTGACAAAAATTGGAAATCAAGGGGCTGCCCATTGGGGAATGGATGAACAAGCTGTGCTATATGATTGTGATGGAAAATTATTGTGCTATAAGAAATGACAAGAAGGATGATTTCAGAAAAACCTGGAAAGACTTATATGACCTGTTGCAAAATGAAGTGAGCAGAAGCAGGAGACTGCAACAGCAATATTGTTATGATGAAGCTTAGCTATTTTCAGCAATGCAATGATCCAAGATAATACCAAAGGACTCATGATGAAACATGCTATCAGACTGAAGCATATTATTATTTTTCCTTCCCTTCCCTTCCCTCTTTCTTTCTTTCTTTCTTTCTTTCTTTCTTTCTTTCTTTCTTTCTTTCTTTCTTTCTTTCTTTCTTTCTTTCTTTCTTTCTTGTTCCAGTCTTCTGATACAAAATGAATAATACGGAAATATTTTACATGATTGCACATATATAACTTACATCAGATTGTTTACCATCTCAGGGAAGGGGGAAGGCAATGAGGGAGGGAGGGAGGGATAGGAATTGGAACTCAAAACTTTAAAAATGTTAAAAATTATTTTAACATTCAATTGGGAAACAATAAAATATTATTTAAAAAAGAAAAAACACACCAAGAAATGAAATTAAATTGCTTTTTACTTGAGGCCTCAAAATTTCTCTTTGTACATTGCCCTAGCCTTTTGATAAACAAATTCTTTGTAGGCTATATTAGTGTATTTTTTTCTTATTTTTGATGACATTATTAGAATATAATTTTGGACTCCCTGTCCTCACATGAGATTGTATGTAGCTATTTATTGTTTTTCCTTTAAAATTGTGGACTAAAATATTTTGATTATGTATGAAAAAAAGATCATTAGTATAAAACTAGTTATCAGAGTTAAGCAAGTGGTTTGTTTATTTAGCAAAATCCTTGGAATACAACACAAAAAAGGAAATAAATGATTTGGCAAATTCATGTAAGTTATGAAATCAACAGTAGTCACAGAGAAACATTCTAGAAAGGTCTATCTCCAAAGGATTGACTTTAAGCATTTTCTTTATTATTTTTTGGGGAGAGAGAATCTAACTGTGACTTCACTATTTGTGCTGGGAGAACATCAAAGAGCCTGGTTTTAGAAATTCAGTTTTATATAATACAAGACCCCTGAACTGCTAAGAAAGTTCACTTCTCCAGTTATCACTAATCATCTGTAAGTCTGGTGTTCTACCAACTAAAACATAGAACAATGAATAATGGCTGTTATCAACAATTGAAGCACAATATTAATAGCAAATATATGAAGGCAAATGACAGTAATGTTACAAAACACTGTTTTGTACCTCTTTGGCAAGGCTGTTAAAAGATAATTGGTTACTTGTTTTAAGAATACCTTATAGATTTGGTCAATTTTGTGAGCAGAACTCTAAGAAAGGCCTTAGTTTGAAAACATGGGCCTCTGGTTATAAATTAAATTTTATTATTTTATCATGGAAAATAAACACCATAAAACAGAGAAAGGGAAATTCCTTTCTCTGAAACACAATTTAAGCAGGGTGCCTGTCACTGTTTCCCCCATGGTATCATCCTCTTCCTCTACCTCCTCTTACTCTGTGGCTTCTTGTGTATGTTATGATATTTATGATATTTTCAGTCTTACACCCACCTGGAGCAACAGGACTAAGGGATGGGAGTGTTTCCAGGAGAGTTCAGCCATATTCCCTCTGACCTTGGTGGATATAAAACAGCTACTCAGTGACAGATGGAGGCAAAGCCCCTTTAAAAATATCCAACACTTTCAGAAAATGCCTTTATTCACCTCCCACCCCACCGATCACCATTTGAAGAACAACAATGAGGAAATTTCAACACTCTGCTGATGCCACTTGTGTGGACCAACTCTGACCCTTTTTCTCCCCAGCTGATAGAATTTCTACATCAGATTTGGAAACAAGAAAAGGCAGAAGGTCAGAACAGTCACCTCCATGGGAGGGGAAAAAAAAGAAAAAAAACCCACAAAAAGAGCAAGAGTCAGAAGAGACCTCTGCTGTGGTTGCTATAGTATGTCAAGACAAGAAGTCTCTGATTTCAGTCATTACTAGGGGTACCCAACAAGCTTATTTTAGCCCAAGCATTTTTTCCCTTGAGTTATGTTCCTCTTCAACTATTGAGAAATTCAGAGAGGGATCTAGCTCTCCAAGTATGGGGTGAAAGGGTGAGGGGTAGGGAGCCACATTCTTCAGAGATGAACGCCTTTATGAATGACTTCTCTAGCTAGGAAAGGCAGGCATAAGATACCACTGAACTCTAAGCATGAGATAGAGGAAAAGACAGGTCCACAGACACTCTCAGATTTTCCCTCTTTCCTGCTTTTTCTTATACTAACGAGTTGAACCCTTGCCTTAGACTCTTTTGAAGGAAAGACTTTATCTTTTGGGGGTATTGCTATATACTTGGATAAGTCAAGATATTCACCATCACTGTCACTGATTCTAGCCCCTGCCCTGTGGCCTTATTGCACCAGAGGCTAGGAAATTTTTGCAACCAGTAATCATAGGCTGAGGTACTCTCCATCCCATAGAGTGAAGCACTATGTAGGTATGTAATTCCAGGAAAGTATTCAGTGAGGTCACTTCCAAAGCCAGGTGGAATTTATAGCATTGGTCTTCCACTGATATATGTCCTTATTTTGTTCAATTGTTTTTCAGTTGTGAACACCTCTTCACGAGATCTTGGCAAGATCCTGGAATGGTTTGACATTTCCTTCTCCAGCTTGTTTTTATAGACTGAGGAACTGAGGCAAACATTGTTAAGTGACTTGCTCAGGGTCACACAACTAGTAATTGTCTGGGTCCATATTTGAACTCACAAAGATGAGTCTTCCTGACTCCAGGTCCAGTGCTCTATCCACTGCACCACCTAGTTGCCCTGTGTCCTTATTTAGAAATCAGTAAATGTAGTGATATAGTGGTAAGAATATTGCCTTTGGTATTAGAGGACTGGGGTTCAAATCTCACTTCTAATTCTACATGTGCGACCTTGGGGTCAGACACTTGACTTCCCTGAGTCTTAGTAAAATGAAGAGGTTGGAATAGATGACCTAAGATCTGTGATCTCATGATAAGAATGAAATAGGCATGGGGTTCGGAGTAGACAAATTATGAACCCAGTTGATCAGACATCATCTCTGAAGGATAACACAGGGGCTTTTTAGGGATCTGAGGTCGGGACAGATCAGGTGGGCTCAGAGAAAAGGCATTTAATCCACCAAATCAACTCAGACAGAAAGATGGCCAGTTCCTTTCCTAGATGAGATGTGTGTGTATGTGTGTGAGTGCATGTGAATTCACTTATCAGTGTCAATTAAGGATGAACTGGCTAAGTTACAGTTTTCTCTTATCAGTCTCTTTTGTGACAATTATCTTGTCCTTCAGAGAAGGGTTGTCAAGTAGAGCTGGGCCTGAGACTTGGGCTTCTGATGGCTAAGACACTTTAACATGGGAAATAGTGGCAGGAGGGACTCTTTCTAGTTTGGAATATCTGATTGCCATAGGGCTATCTTTTCTCTTCAAATGGTCAGAGGTCCAGAGCTTTGGTCACTAACAAAGAAAAGACATTTTCCTTAGCTTCCAGAACTCATCCCAATTGTACTATTCCAACCATGATGGGCATCTAGACTTCTGACCCTGTGATTCCTTAAATCAGAACTCAGAAATCCCTGCTGGACTATCTGTGAGCCTTTAGGAAAGTTTACCTTAGCTGGTGCTCTAAATCGTTCTGAGAAGAGAATAATGTTAAATTCTGCAGTAGTGATACACATTTCTTTTTGTTATTTATTAAGATGAAACATTAGTCTGTGCCCTTTGGATAAAATTGAGATCATCTGGCTAATCTAAATAGTATCTAGAGTTTGTACATTAGTCATACCAGAGGCACACATGCTCCCATATCCTGTAACATCTATTTAGGAATAAGAATGATCAATGAGTATTCTTTGGGAAGAGAATGGAAATTACATTCAATCATTTATTTGAAAAAAAGTTTACTTTGTTAAAACTTAGATTTAATATTTAAACAATATTAAATTATGGAATGACAGGTCAGAAGATGAAGTTATTATTCAAATGAAAATAAAAATAAAAGATGGACAAAAAATCAGAAAAATGAGCAGGCTAAGACATTAAAAATGAACTGTGTAAGGGGGAGTATTACACATTTATTTTAATAGTTCACATTAATATACTGCTTTATTTTTATTATAATAATTGACATTACTTATATAGTGCTTTATGGTTTACAAAGCACTTTACATATATTATCTCATTTGAGCCTGAGAAAGGTTAAGACATTTGACCATGATCACACAATCAGTTAGGTGTTAAAGGCAGGATTCATACCTAGCTCTACATTGCCCATGATTCCACACTATTCACTTTTCTATGGATACTTTAGTATTAAAAATAAGGCAGCATAGGTGAACATAAATTATTTATTGCTATTGTTTTGACAGCATGAACTTTGAACCCAATTAGGCTACATCTGTGAACATTATTTCCACTGTCAGACTTCTTGTTTATCAATACCATTAGTTCCTTGAACTTCAAAGGGCACACATAAACATTTATATTCAAATGAAGATGGAAATAGGCAATGGTTCAGTGAAAAGAAGAGACCTGAAGTCAAGAGATTGAAGAGGAAAGAGACTTGAGGCCAAGAGAGGGAAAAACCAAAAGGTGATTGCAATAGTCCAGGCAAGAAGTAATGAGGGCCCCTACTAGGGTAGTGTCTGATTGAGTAGAGAGAAGGGGGCAGATGCAAGAGATGTTGTGAAGGGAAAAATGACAAGATAGAATAACTGTCTATGTGGTTTGAGAATAAGAGGTTGAGGATGACATTGAGAATTATGTAAATCTCAGTCACTGTGTCAATAAAACACCACTTCTCATTTTAGGTAGAAATGGCTCGTTATTCCAACTCACATACAATGCATCATATTTTGAGGACTATTTTTATTCATATACTATAGAAATTAATGGATGACAAGTGACAACATTCCTATCATATGACATATGCGAGGCATATCACTAGTGTCTCAGGTTTCATCATACATAATTTATTTGGAAAGCAACATGTGGACTAATTAATTTCAAATTAACTAAAATTTGTTTATTCATTCAACAAATATTTATTTAGAGTGGATCACATACAAAGCACTGTCACATGGAAAATCTCAGATCTCCTTTCATTAGCTTTTAAGAAAAAGCTTACCCCCAAAATACTCATATGCATAGAGAATGTATATGCATATGTAAATATATGTGCATATGTGTGTGTGTCTTTGATGAAAAGATCATAGATTTAGGGCTTTAAAGGATCATAGAGGTAATCTAGTTCTATCCCTTTACTTTGCACACATAGAAATGGAGCCCCAGAGGGGTTAAATGATTTGTTTAAAGCCACCAATATAACTGGGACAGCGAGAATTTGAACCCAGGTCCTCGAACTCCCAAGTCAGTGCCCTTCCTACCACATTACACATTATTTACAAAAATGATAGGGGCAGTTTACACATAGATACTTACCAAAAAATGATACAAACATAAAGCACACTGGCATCAAAGTCAGGAGGAATTTTTCTTCTGGGAAAATGTGTTTTCATTTGTGTTCAAAGAAGATACTCCTGACAGTGTGTTAACCATGGGTGCAGATAGAGCTGACAGGTGTGATGCATTACCAGATAGCTCTGCTGCAATGAAAGACTGTTTTCCAGTCTGCAGCTTAACAAAGGAAGGCCCCTACTACCATTGTTAAAATTAAGGTTACGTAAAAATAAAATAGAATCTGGTAATTCAACAGTATACCTCAAAAAGCAGTCTTATAGTTATTAACCCCTGTGAGTATGAAGACCCCTTTTTCACATCCATATATTTTTTCACACTCCTCCATTTTAATAATAAAGAAATTGGCATTTGTCAGTAAAGAAAACCCATATTGACAAAAAAGATGCTATAATTTCAGGATGCTTTTCAATAACAATTTTATTCCTAATAACATAGACAGATTTGAAAAACAGTGATACACATACATATAGGAAACAATATATAGTCCATATATATTTATTCAATAAACAAAAGTTACACTTGCTTATTTGTGGGTTAGCATATGGATTCTTGTTCCCCTTGCAAAAAAAAAAAAAGTTTATTTCTCCTCCTTGTCCAGGGTTCCTGACCCACAGGTTAAGGCCTACTGCTCTGAATATCACTCCAAATTCTTATCTTTATGTGATTGATGGATTGTTTTCATTGAATTAATTGCTCATCTCAACTTTAAAATTAAAACAAATCAACCAAGTGACTAGTTTTATGGATTAGAATTCTCTTTTCAACATATCACTTGACTATTCTCAACAATACAATAATCCAAGATAATCCCAAAAGAATATTGATGAAACATACTATCCACCTCCAAAGAAAGAACTAATATATTAATAGAACAGACTAAAGCATGCTATTTTTGACATTCTTTCATTAAGTGACAAATATGGTGATGTTTTTAAATATCATATATGTATAACCCATATGGGATTGTTTGCCACCTCAGGAAGCAGGGAGAGGAAGGAGGGAAGGAAGGATAGAGATTGGAATAGAAAAATATAAATAAAAATGTTTAACCTGAAAAAAAAACCCAAATTAAAAAAAAAACATGCCCTATTAATGATCAAATAATCTTTGCTTGATGAACTCTAAGGAGAGGTAACCAATTCTCTCAAGACAGACAATATGGTACAGTGGAAAGAACATTGCGCTTGGAGTCAGGAAAGGCCTGAGTTTTTTCTTGTTTGTTTGTTTTTGGTTCGGCAATGAGGGTTAAGTGACTTGTCCAGGGTCACACAGCTAGTAAGTGTCAAGTGTCTGAGGCCACATTGGAACTCAGGTCCTCCTGAATCCAAGTCTGGTGCTTTATCCACTGCGCCACCTAGCTGCCCCGAAAGGCCTGAGTTTTAATCCTGCTTCTGAAAACCACTAGTTGTGTGAACATGGTCAAGTCATTCAATTTAATAAACTTTTATTAATCATTGACTATGTGCAAGGTTCTGTGCTAGATGCTGGGGACATGATGAAAAATAGAAATAGTCTCAGTCCTCAAGGAGATTGCATTCTACCCAACCTGTATGGGCCACAGTTTTCTCACTTGTAAAATAGCCATAATAATGCCTACCATACCAGGTTGTTGTGAAATTCAAAAGAGATAATGTTGATAGAGCACTTTGCAAACTTCAAAGTGCTTCAATTATGTGAGTCACTTTTACCTTTGGCAGAAGCCCATTCTACTTTTCAGTAGCTCTAATTATTGGGAAGATTTCCTTATGCAAAGGAAATCAGTTTTATTTTGGGGCCAAACAAAGGATATTAAAACTCTCTTTCATATGTCAATCCTACTAGTACTTGAAGACAACTCTTATTGTGTACTTGGAATAGGCATATTAACTTAACTTGAAAAATTCCATTTTATTTTTAGCCTCCTTTTTTGGGGACTAAGTAGTTGTTTTGCTATCATAAGATAAGCGTTTGTATATAGTTTGGCAATGATGTGTGTATCCCACAAATCTGGTAAGCAACTGATAATGATATATATATATATATTCTCCCAAATGTGGTGAACAACTGAAAAACTTCTGCTAATTATGTGTGTACCCCAATCTGGTTTTAAAAAATAAAAGCAGACAAACACTTGACAATGACGTTTGAAAACTAAAACTTTGTAGTTTTCTTTATTCATAAGCTTCTGTAACTGATCACTAATCAGAATTTAAATGTAAGTTTTAATTCTCTGAGCCAGAACCATAAATATATGCCATAGGCTTCAGCCAGGAATCTGTTTCTGGGTAGCTAACTAGAATTGACTCCTGTATTCCTTGCACTAGAATTTTCAAGCATCCCCAAAACAGTGCTGATTGATGGAGACTTCTCAGAAAGCCACCTCCTAGGGCATTCTGTAGTTTCCAGCTGGGCAGGGAGGGAACCTTGTCACAAGTACTGGTAGGAGACATACTGACTGAGATCTTTAACAATCAGGTTGTTGATTTTTCCCAAGAGAGGTTTCTGTTTGTATTATCACAGAAATTATTGCACGCTATCAATAAATGAAAAGTGATTATATGCACTGATGATTGTAAATCTGACTTAGTGTTTCCATTGCATTATTCCCAATATGAAATGGTAAATTGGTTTGGCATGTGTTTTGAGCATTACGCATGGCACCACTAAATCTTCCTTCCTTTAGGCTAAATATCCACAATTCTTTTTTTTTGTGTGTGTGTGTGTGAGGCAATTGGGGTTGTGACTTGCCCAGGGTCACACAGCTAGTAAATGTCAAGTGTCTGAGGCTGGATTTGAACTCAGGTCCTATTGACTCAAGGGCCAGTGCTCTATCCACTGTGCCACCTAGCTGCCCCTTAAATATCCACAATTCTTTAAATCAATCCTCATATACCAGGGACCTGAGGTTTTTTGTCATCCAGGTTGCTCTTTTTTGGGGTCTCCTCCAGCTTACCAATATACTCATTCAAAGGTGGCACCTAGAACTGATCACAATGCTAATGAGGTAGTCTGACCAGTCAATTACAGTAAGCCTATCCTTTCCCCAGTCCTAAATACTATGAAACTCAATCCATTTTTTTTTTAGTGAGGTAATTGGGGTTAAGTAACTTGCCCAGGGTCACACAGCTAGTAAGTGTTATGTGTCTGAGGCCAGATTTGAACTCAGGAACTCCTGATTCCAGGGCAGGTGCTCTATCCACTGTCCCACCTAGCTGCCCCCACTCAATCCATTTTAAGAGAGCATATGCATTATGACCTTCAATTCATTTTAAATATGCATAAGCATTCTCAAAAATGTTTTATTATGCTTTTCTTTTTTATATCAGTCACTTTACAAATATTGCCCCATGAAAAAGAGACTCCCTTGTAAAGTTATATATGTATGTATGAATCTATGCATATATATACATATATTTGTGTGTGCAAATATAAAAATATACATATATACATTCTGTGTGTGTGTGTGTGTGTATATATATATATATATATATATATATATACACACACACACACACACACACACACAAACATATAGCTTTTGTAGTCCCAGTGACTAGTATAAAAGAAGTGCTTAAGAAAATGCATGTCGAGTTGAAAACCTATGATCCGTTTATGACTAAGTAGGCAGCCTTTGAGTTGCTTTTTTGGGGAAAAAACATCATCATACTTAAGGCAATTTGATGACCAGAGGATTGCTGCTCAGGAGCTGGAAGGGGCCTTAGAAGTGATTTAGTCTAACTCCTTTCTCTCACAGATGAGGAAATGCAGAGTCAGATATGTGAAGTAACCTACCAATGTACACATAATAGTAAGTAGTGGAGTAAAAAGGGAATCCTGCTGTTTTCACCCCAGATATAAGGCTATTCTCACAATTTTTCTAAAATTGCCTATTTATGGGTATGGTACTATCATCCTTCTAGTCACCTTGGCTAATAACCTTGTCATTCTTAGATCCTCATCCTTCCTCACCCCATATATACATTCAGATACTGAGGACTGTAAATTCTAACCCCCGTCTCTCCATTCACAAAGCCACCACCTTAGTTTGGATCTTTGTCACTATTTGTCTGGCCAATTGTAATAATCCCTTAATTGGTAGGCCTGTCTATCAAGTCTCTCTCTCTCCCCTCCCTCTCCAATTCATCCTTCATTCAGCTGACAAAGTGATATTCCTAAAACACAAGTCAGAACAAGTTGTGGTGTATGATTGTGATGGAATACTACTGTGTGATAAGAAATGAAGAGTTTGATGAGTCTAGAAAAATGTGAATAGACTTGCATGAAATAATGAAGAGTGAAATGAGCAAGAGAATATCAGTAACAACAATATTGTTTTAAGAAAAACTTTGAGCAAATAAGTCATTTTGACTATTATAAATACCCAAATTAACTACGAAGGTCATATGAAGGAAGATGCTATCTACAGGCAGAGAAAGAGCGGATAAATAGAAGTATGTATAGAATGTTTTTATATATATATGTGTGTATATATTTATATACAATGTATATATGTATGTATATACACATGTGTATATTCATACATACATACATACCCACACATTTTTGCATCTATTGGTAGTCATCTCTAGGATGTGGGGGGAGTGAAGAGAAAAAAGAAAAATAAAACCAGAAAGTTACATGATAACCTTATTAAATATTTAAAAGTAATAGCAAGTTGTATATAATAGATTTACAGTTTCATGTATAATCTTTTCTTATTCTACTTTGTTGAAGAAAACTTGTTTTATTTCTTAAGTTCAAAATAAATTAAATAAAATTTAAAAAATAAAACAGGTTTGGCTATGTCATTATCCTGCTCAATTAGGTTCAGTGGTTCGCTATTGTCACTGGATCAAGCATTAACTCCTTCTCAGCCTTCATAGCCTGGTCTCAGCCAACTTTTCCAGGCTTATTAAATATTTCATGCAGCTAGGTGGCATAGTGGATAGAGCACTGGACTTGGACTCAGACGACCTGAATTCTGTTCCTTTCCTCTGTCCTCCCATTCCTTTCCTCTGTCCTCCCATTCCTTTCCTCTGTCCTCCCATTCCTTTCCTCTGTCCTCCCATTCCTTTCCTCTGTCCTCCCATTCCTTTCCTCTGTCCTCCCATTCCTTTCCTCTGTCCTCCCATTCCTTTCCTGTCTATTCTCTTGCCTCTACTTTCCAGCCCAACTGGCCTCTTGGTGTTCCTTGAATGAGATATTGCATCTCTCATACTTTTGTCATCACACAGGTTGACCTTCATTTCTGGAATGCAATACTCTTCATCTCTGATTCTTTGAATCTATCATTTTCTTCAAAGCCAAGTTCAAATTCTACCTGAGGTCTTTCCTAATTCCCCCAACTGACAATGCCTTTACTTTGTGTATAGTTTGCATTTAGTTATTTGGGCACCTATTATTTCACCTAATAGAATGTAAGCTTCCTGAAGCAAAAAATGTTTCATTGCTGTCTCTGTATGCCTAGTGCCAAGGACAGTTCCTGGAACAGAGTTGGAGTTTAATAAACGCTGGTTAATTAATTTCCACTGCACCATATCTATATTGATTCTCAAATATTAGGTCATAAGATTGCATTTATGTAATTCAAGAAGCATTCATCAAATATCTGTTACATGCAAGGTGTTGTTTTAGGGAACTGAGTATACAGAGAAAAAAATAACCCTGCCCTGAATGAGCATTCATATTACTGGACTAAAGTATTCACTAGCTTAAGACCCTGAATTTTTAGAAAGTTCTGAGGTGACCCTATGTAATGCAAACTGGTAGAACTATAGGTTTTGGTTTTTATTTTTCATAAAAAGGAAACAGAGCAAATATTGGTAATTTAACCCCTCTGTGCCTCAGTTTCTATGAATTGAATTTTTGGACTGTAAGGTTTTTGTTAGCTCTAAATCCTATCATATTCATAATTTTAAAAAATTAAATTTTAAGTAAATATGATTTTTATATTCTTACAGAAATGTTTAAAATTTCCTTGGTTTACTTTTCACACATCATGGAAAAACATGGAACTTTTATAAATTGGTATGCGCATTGTAGTAGTTTTATATCTCATAGTTATCTCATAGAAATGTATTTTGCTTTTCTGCATAATCTTGTGGCAAATATTATGGGTGTTCTCTGACAAAATTTTAGGACAGTAACTAGGTAGTTTATTTTCATAGGTCACTTTATTTTTTCCACATTGGAAGGATTTATTTTTCAACCTGAAAAAGTCACATTTTTAAAAAAAATGAAATCCTAAACTCTTCGAAAGGAGGCCCAGTTAACTGTATAGTAATCCAATAATTCTGAATCTTCCATGACTGGGATTTAACCTTGTAAAAGACAAACTGTGAAACCTCTTAATTAGTAGAAGATTCATAGTTTTGAGTCACACCCACATTTAAGAAAAATAGCTGAACCAACTTGAATATAACTTGAACTAACATAAATAAAGAAGCAAAATTATTTATGGGATAAATAATAAATGGGAAGCAATTGCCAAGGAAGATTGGATGATCTGTTATGGGAAAGATATTGATGATAATAATGAGTTTGCCTTTATATACATTTTTTACAAAGGGCTTTTATCACTACAGCCTTGTGAGGGAGTCTAAGTGTTATTAAAGCCATTTTACACATGTGGAAACTGAGGTTCAAGAGGTTAAATGAATGAAGGAAATATGGCTCCAAATCAAAGGTATGCTGGAACTATTACTAGCACAAGATGATTCTTAAATTTTCAGTGTATCTATACCTTGGAAATTGTCAAATACTACAAACAAGGGCTTGTTTTATTGTTTTATTGATTGTCTAGATTAAAGAAAGCAAAGGAAAAATTGTATAATGTAAATTAAACTTAAAAGTATACAGTGTATACATTTTTTCTGCCAGAGACCTACTTGTTAAACATTTACCAGCATACCCCAGTTCCCTACTACTTTCATACTTTGTTTCTGTGTTCTAGCTTCCACCCCTGACTCAGCACTCAAGCTTCCATACTGGGGTTCTAGGCTTCTCATTGGTGAGAGAGTACTATAGCCTGATTTAGATCCAGGACAATGCTCCTTGGTCATCTTAATATACGCATATATTTCCCCCCACTTACCCTCTCTTTCCACCTCTAGCTCTCAAATAAACATTACTATTCCTAGAATGAACATATCAAACAATTGCCTTATCACTCCACTCACTCTCCTTGTGACTTCCTGAACAAAGACACCCCTTCCTGTATACCCCTTCCCATATGTGCTATCCTCACCTATTAAAATATATGCTCTTTTGAAAGCAAGGACTGTCTCACTTAATGAATTTCCATCTCAGCTTGAAACATAGTAAGCACTTAATAAATGAGTGATTTATTTATTTACTCATTTATTAAAATTACCTGTTTCCATACATAGTAAACATACATAGCTACTAAGAAATGGAGGATTATGGGGCAGCTAGGTGGCGCAGTGGATAGAGCACCGGCCCTGGAGTCAGGAGTACCTGAGTTCAAATCCAGCCTCAGACACTTAACACTTTACTAGCTGTGTGACCCTGGGCAAGTCACTTAACCCCAATTGCCTCACTAAAAAAAAAAGAAAAAAAGAAAAAAGAAATGGAGGATTAGGACTTGGGTCTTCTTACTCTAAATCCATCGTTCTTTTTATTAGACTACCCTATTTTTACACACAAAGACTAGGCCAAAAATGGGAAAAAATCAAATTATGTAACAAAACTCTTGGTTTCTGTAGAAGTGACAATTGTATCACATGGGGTATCTATGTAGGACAGAGCTTCTTAATGCTGAGTAAACTTCTATGTGCAAAGTGCAGAACATTTGCTAACTTTTTCTCAGCTTAACATAACATGCCCTTTCTCCCATCTCCCACAACTAAAGGCTTTCTTGTCATTTCTAATTTCAAAAATACATAAAGCTAGGGCTTAGTGAATGATTTTCTGCTTTCTCAGGGGTTCGCTAAACCCATTCATAAACTAAGAGGTTCTTGGATGCCAAACAAAGAACAGGCATGGTAGGCATTCATTACCTGAAATGATAACAATGATAACTTTAACAGCTTGAACTAACATTTTAAAGGGATGTTTACATTATAGCCAGAAGACCAGAACCTGAAGATATAATGGAAATGATCATGCTATACATCCAGATAATACTTTCCAAAATATCACAGACAGGTCAAATATCAGTATGATGGAAAACCCCTTATAACAGTAGTGGGAGAACAGAATCATGGATGGACAGGACTGACACAGAAGTTATAGGTCAAATATTCTATATCAAGCTTTTGGTCTATTGCTATGCTTCAGAAGATAGAATATGACTCACAGTATTACTGAATATATAAAAAAATAACCCAGTGTAGAATGGAGTTCCACGGTGTTTTAGAAGTTGTTTCATAAGGCTTACTAAAAACCCAACTTTTCTTTCATATTTCTCTGAGACTATTGCACTACAAAAACTCTTTTATTCAGGCTGACTGAGTTATTAATTGTCTATACAAAATAAGAACATAGGGATCACTATATTTTGTGCTTTGCTAATAATAGTGTTTCCCACATCTGGAATGTCTGCCCTACAATTCTTACCCTTCTTTTATGGTCTGTTTCAAGATTTTCCACTTCAGGAAGCTTTCCTTGACTACTGTACCTCACAGGGATCATAAGGTTCAATTGAAGGAATTGGCAATGTTTAATTTGGAGAGAAGAAGACTTGGGAATGGAGGTGGGAATGGAACATGATTCTTGTCTTTAAGCATTTGAAAGCTATCATGTGAGAGATTGTCCTGCTTGGGTAGAAAAGGTAAAACTAAGGAAAAGGGTGGAGATTATAGAAATGGTGACAGTTTTGTTATGAGAAATAATTCCCAAATACTTAGAGCTGTCCAACACTCAAATAGGCTTCCCTTGGAAGATATATTTTTTTCCCTTCCTTTGTTAGAGGTTGTTAAGAAAAGGCAAAAGTCTTTAAGTAAAATATCTTCCAGGGGCAGCTAGGTGGTGCAGTGGATAGAGCACTGGCCCTGGAGTCAGGAGGACCTGAGTTCAAATCCAGCCTCAGATACTTGACACACTAGCTATATGACCCTGGGCAAGTCACTTAACCCCAATTGCCTCACCAAAAAAAAAAAAAAAAACACATCAGAGATTCTGTGATCATGATTTCCCTCTTCTATACTCACATAACAAATCCACTAGCTTTACCATTTATTTGGTACTTATATATGGCATTACATCATTAGTTAATTTTTAAGACTTTTTTTCCGTCTTTTCATATTTCTCTTTTCATATCTTTCATATGATATAAGTTCCTTTGATGCAGGGATCATGCCTTATATTTTCCCCCACAACACATCCCACAGTGTTTTGTATATAACATAGCCACAATAGATTGATTAATGAACATAATACATACTACATTTAGTATACCACCAAAATGTTAAGGATGATTAATAATGTGCATACAATATCATAACTGAAGCCAAGTATTAGACTAGAGATGCTTGTCACTTCAATATTATATAAGATATGGACTAATTAGAAACTAAATTTCAATCCAATCAACATCTATTAAATACCTACTATGTGCTAGTCACTATGCTAAGTACTGGGGATTTGTTGTTCAGTCATTTTAGTAGTGTCCACTTTCTAACTTCATTTGGGGTTATCTTTGCAAAGATACCGAAGTGGTTTTCCATTTCCTTCTCCAACTCATTTGACAGATGAGGAAATCAAGGGAAATAGGGTTAAATGACTTGTCCAAGATAAGAAAGCTAGTAAGTGTCTGAAACCATTTGAACTCAGGAAGATGAGTCCTCCTGACTTCAGGCCCAGCACTCTATCTACTATGCCACTTAGCTGCCCCAGGGCTGGGGATATAATTAATAAAAACAAAGACAGTCCTTGCTCTCAAAGAGTTTACAATCTAACAAGGACAACACAGAAAAGGAGGTAGGAAATCATGGAGTGAGGTGGTAGGGATGGATCTTATTCAGGGGAATTGAAACCAGGGAGGGAAGCAGATGCAAAGGGAATGAGATTTGAAATCTCCTATTTTAAAGGAATGATTTCTGTTAAGAAGTAATTTTATCCATTAAGTTCATATATATTTGAGTGCTAATTAAACAAAACACTGCTAAGCATTGTGGCAGATTAAATAAATCAATAAAACATGGTTCCTTTCTTCAAGTATCTCATAGTCTGGTATATGAGAGCTGCCTGATACAAATATAATATAATTGCCCTAAAATTGGGATATCTCAAGTTTAAATAGTGAGCAAAATGTAAAAGTGACTCTGAGGCTTGCTTTACATTGCAGAGATATGTTTCCATTATGCAAGATCGAACTGTAATTGCCCCTAGGCGTCGCCCTCTACAGAGAACAGATATAGACATTCCTAATGACAGGTGACCCCTTCTGGGGATCCACTGATCCCTTCAGAGAAACATAAACATATTAATCAGAAGGAAAATTAGTCCAGAGAGAGCCCTGACCCAAACCATAGGACCTCAAAATTGGTAGGACCTTCAGAGCCCATCTAGTGCAGACTATACCTTTACAACATTTCCTTCACAACATTCCTTACAAGTGGTCATTTTTAAGCCAGTGAATAAGTGTTCCAGTGTTTCCTATGTGTAAGGCATTGTGATAAGTTACAAAGAAAGGTAAAAGACAGTCCTTATTCTCAAAGAGCTATGGGTCAATTGGGAGAAACACATAAAGAACTATGTACACACAAACTATATTCAAAATGAATTGGGGGGCAGCTGGTGATAAAGCACCAGCCCTGGATTCAGGAGGACCTGAGTTCAAATACAGTCTCAGACTCTTGACACTTACTAGCTGTGTGACCCTGGGCAAGTCACTTAATCCTCATTGCCCTACAGAACAAACAAACAAGCAAAAACAAAACAAAACAAAAAACCCATACAAAAGAATTGGAAATCATCAATGAATAGAAGGCACTAGAATAAATTAATTAGATTGGGAAAGGCATCTTATAGAAGATAGCATTTTAGTTGTAACTTGAAGTTAGATTGGGAAAAAAAATCTAGTGAGTTGCAACCTATACCCTCACAAGGAAACAAATTCCATGTTTAGAAAACTCTAATTGTTAGAAAGTTTTTCCCTCATAAGGAGTCCAAGTCCGCCTTTTTACAACTTCCACTTAGTTATCATAGTTTTCCTCTCTGGAGCCAAACAGAACTAGGTTAATCCCTTTTTAATAACATGGCTCTTCACATACTTGAAAACAGAAATTGGTTTTTACTTCCTTAAACATCCTTGTTTAAACATCCTCAGTTTCTTAAACTGATCCTTTTATGATATCATCGTTATGCCCTTCATCATCCTGGCTATTCTCAGCAGATCCATCCCCCTCAGCTTGTCAACATCCTTGAGAACTGAGGCAAATAGTGATTAAGTGACTTGCCCAGAATCACATAGCTGTTAAGTATCTGAAGTAGGATTCGAACTCAGAACTTCATGAATTCAGGCCCTATCCATTTAATAATACAATTAAAAATTTTTGTCAGGAATTGAAATAGTAAAATTGAAATAAGACACGCTAGTTCATTGTTTATAGACTCTGACCTATATTTTTCAGATTCACTACTTTTCTCCCTTCCCCCTTTAAAAAATTATGACCCTGGGGCAGCTAGGTAGCACAGTGGCAAAGCACTGGCCTTGGATTCAGGAGGACCTGAGTTCAAATCCAGCCTCAGACACTTGACACTTACTAGCTGTGTGACCCTGGGCAAGTCACTTTACCCTCTTTGCCCTGCAAAAAAAAAAAAAAAAAATTATGACCCTGTTTGCAGTTCTCCAAAGCCCACAAAGAACTAATTTCAGACAGGTACTTCTGACAGGGACTCAGAAGTCATACATGTCATTCTTTAAGTTTCATAGTATGGAACTCGTCTGTTTAAAATTTTAAGTTGGTTAATGACCTTCTTGCTTATTCACATTGATTCCATACCTGGAAATCACTTTCCTTGTTCCTCTTCCCTCTAGAGTCTTCTCTTTCTTTAAGATGCAGCTCAGACACCATGTTCTGCATGAAGCTTTTCCTGATCCCCCTCACCAATTGTCATCTTATATTTAGTCACTCTGTGTATATATAGTTATTAAATTTCATGTGTACATTTTTATAGGTTCTTCTTTTCCCCATTAGAAATTCACTGCAAGTAGAGATGATTTCCTTTTTTGTAGTTGTATCCTCAGTGCACAGTACCTGGTCTTCCTTTCCCATCTCTATCATGAATTCTAAGATGCTGAGTCCTCTCCCCCATTAAAATTCCCCTTCCTCCTCCTCCTCCTCCTCCTCCTCATCGTCATTGTCAATGGACGAATGTAATACTTGAACATATTAGTCTTTTTGAAGCAAGAAACATCAAGCACAAAGCTAATGAAAGAAAGAAATAACTGTCATAAGAAAAAGTAGCATGCTTAAGTCAGTGCTCAATGAGTAGAACAAATTCAGAGAAATTAGCACCTTCACAATACCAGTAACTTTACCATAGTAAAATGACCAACAATATATAGAAAACGTCCAAAGAAAACTTGCACAATATTATCAAAACATAGATCCCACAACACTAGAGAACTATAGAAATATCACCATTTCCTCACCAAAAAGGAAGAAAAGGACTGCTGAGTGGTCTCAGATTGCAAGACAAAAAGCTAAAATTGTATAGAAACATTTCCTGAACAAACAGATACCACTTTACAGAGAAACAATAAAGACTAAAGATCCATGCTGCTGGACTAAACAAAAGTTAGTCACTGGCTTACTATCCAATGGAGCTTTAGAAATGGTAAGGTCCAAGAATAGAAACAAAAAGCCTGCTCTATAGATAGGGCAATTAGGTGGTGCAGTGGATAGCGTAACAGGTCTGGAGTCAGGAAGACATCTTCCTGAGCTCAAATCTGACCTCGGATACTTACTAGCTGTGTGACAATGGGTAAGTTATTCAACCCTGTTCCCCTCTGTTTTCACAAGTATAAAATGAGCTGAGGAAGAAAATAGCAAACCATTCAAGTATCTTTGTTTTTTGTTTTGTTTTGTTTTTGTTTTTGCAGGGAAATAAGGGTTAAGTGACTAGCCCAGGGTCACACAGCTAGTAAGTGTCAAGCATCTGAGGCCAGATTTGAACTCTGGTCCTCCTGAATCCAAGGCCAGTACTTTATCCACTGCCCCCTCTAGTATCTTTGTCAAGAAAACCCCAAATGGGGTCAAAAAGAGTCAGACACAAAGAAATGACTAAACAACAACAAATGTCAACATAGAAAGGCCAAACCAATGCCTTATTGAAGCAGTTAATAAAACACAGGAGAAGTTTACGATAGCATATAGGATCAGGTTATTGCTTCCAGAAACTACAGAAAGCTCAATCTGAAGGAACCTAGACTCTTTGATAAAGGCTTCAAGAAAATTGTAAAAATGGCAAAATATGTCACTTCAGATTGCAAAAATTAGCATCTACTGAATAACTACAAAGACATGAAGTTGTCAAAATTATGTATCAAAGACTCCATATTTTTCATAAAGTAAGACAGCAACTTTCCAAAATTAAAATACAAACCTCAAGACATCCTTGAGAATTCACCTATAAGCTAACCAAAGCATTATCAGAAATAAAATTATTGCTCATAATCACCGAGATCTAACATCAACATACAAAAATTTGTGGACATTTTAAATAGATTGTGCCATACTCCAAACTATGTGCAATAAAATTCTCTTCAAAATATTGAAATCTAATAGCTTTCTTTTCTATCACTAATTTATGTTACCTTGAAGATGCTTTGTTGGGGGGGGGGTAGAGATGAGGCTGCATCCTAATAATTTCATTCAGTCACCAAAAATCAATCATTTTATCCACCTGCATAATAGTTTGCTGAACTCAAAACATAAAAGAATATAGCTACTTGTCCTAGGACCATTTCTAACTGTGCTCTATCTGACATAAACATGGGAAGAATGAAATAACTGACATTTATATAGTGCTTTAAAGTTTGCACAGCACTTTACACACATTATCTCATTTTACTTCATCAACCAGTTCATCTTTATTAGTAAGAATCAACTACAGAATTGCACCTCCCCCTTTGTATTTATAACCTTTTAAAGAATCATGTTATCATTTTCATGCCAAGAAGTTATTGGCTCTGCTTTTAGCAGCAAGAATATCAGCAAATGTCTGCATCATTGAAGTTTCTGTCCCTACTCTATTGTGTCTCTATGCCAGAACTGAAAACTGTTTCCTGAAATCTTCATATATTTTGTCCTCTCTGAACAATTGCATTTAATAATTAGTAATAATAAGAAGAATTAATAATAATAATAATAAAAACTAGAATTTAAATAGTACTTTAAGGTTTGTAAAACCCTTTGCATATATTAGTTCATTTTATCCTCATGATAACCCTAAGATGTAGGTGCTATTATTATCCTCATTTCACAGATGAGGAAACTGAGGAATAGATAAAATTACCTTTCAGGTTCAGAAGGATAGTAAGCCTCTGAGGACAGATTTCAACTCAGATTTTCCTGACTCCAAGTTGAGAGTTATAGTGGTTTCCATTTAGTGATTGGCAAACCTCTTGGAGGGTTCCATCAGGATTGTCTAAAGCCTTCATGTTATAGTTGTTTAATGGTACGTTAAGCAGTAAATAATGGACCAATTATCTTGCAGAGATATTTTTCCACTGTGAAAATAAGCCTATGAATATTTGATTATATATTTGTTCACTGATGATTTAAAACTGTCATAATCATTCATGCAATCATTTTGGTCGATTACACTAAAATAATGATTGACATTCTAGTGCAAACTGATTCCCAACAGCTGATCAGATGCATGGCATACCCTCATTTTCCTTCTGTACACTGAACCAGAGTGTCTCCCATATTCTCCTTTGTTACCATTTAATAATAATTTATCAGTGGTGTGAGTGTAAAATGTTATCCCCATTTGTTTTCTTGCAGCACAAATGTCAGACTGTTTAAAAGTAATGATCACACACATGCATATTACAAGCAATTTTGAAATTATCATGGACCATCACCAATGTTCAACAGAAACACACCTTCTATTGTCTTTCATTCCTGTATTAAAGATTCTTTTTAAACTTTAAACTTATCCTGTTCACGTTACTACTTGTCTCTTGTGGATTTTCATATGAACTAGTTGGCAACACCTGTCAGTTGCTCAGTAGAGTTTCTGTCATAGTGTAGCCAGTAATAGTTTGCCAGCAATAGAATAGAAGAAAGTCACAAGTGAAGAGACTTTTTCTTTACAAAAGCTATTTTGTATATAACATTGTGGGAAAAACAAAATGATACATTCAATTGGACTTTAAGTACATTTTATACTAATATAGCATTTATCGTTAGCCAGTAGAAAGTAAATATTTTATATTGCAATTTGCTATTAATTTTCATTGATTGGTTATTTGGCTAAAAGCAAAAAAAAAATTCTCTCTCTCAGGAAAAGAGCTTGTGAAATCCTTTCACCATTTCCTACTACATATTTCTGTGAGCAAGTATTTTCACTTTATTATTGTTTTAAATAAAAACCCAGAAATAAACTTGATGCAGAACCATGTTTAAGACTGTTTGTTTGGTATTGAACCAAATAGCGAAATCCTTTGTTCAAATAAAAAAATCCAACATAAAAATTAAGTTTATATGTTATGGTTTTATTATGTTGGACTTATTTGAACAAAAGTTTGCACTATTTGGCTCAACATAAGACAAGTTATAAATTTCATAAATGTTTATATCCATGAAAATTTGGGAAAAGGAAATTTAATATGATATCTTACAGATAATAAACAGTAAGCTTATGGTTTTGCTGGATTATGTCTTTTCTTACTGAATGTTCTACATGAAATTTTCATAATTATTTCATAATTACTTTATCATTTTTACAATTGTAGGTAGAGCAAAATCTTATTTATATTGAATCATGTGGTTTGTAACATTTGTGTGTGAAATTTATCGTTATAGTTATTTTAAGAACTCAATGAATAGATCTTAAAGAATATTATAAGCAATATACTAAATCATCCTGGGGTCTGTAAGACTTTTTTGATTGTTGACTTTGATAAGGGTTTGTGGAACAAAATACATTGATATGTACTATAGTGCTCTATCCATTGTGCCAACTAGCCATCTATCTGTATCACTTTTCTTCTGTTAATTTTTACATAAATTGTCTTCTTGAGTTAAAATCTGGGCTCAGACACTTCCTAGTTGTGTGACACTGGGTAAGTCCGTACTGTTTGCCTCAGTTTCCTCATCTGTAAAATGAGCTGGAGAAGGAAATAGTAAACCACTCCAGTATCTTTGCTGAGAAAACCCGATATGGGATCAGAAAGAATCAGACATGACTGAAACAACTGAACAACAACAAATATATTTTTTTAAAAATTAAACTCTGCCCTCATTTTTGTCTCTTCTACTCTATTTGAAAATGGTCTATACTATTCTAGAGCCATAATTCTCACCTTAGAAAGCCTCAATGATATCTACACAATTTAATTTTCCTCTGCATTAGGATCTCTACTTTATATTGTTTATCTTCCATACTTTGTAGATATACGTTATGGCCATGGGCTTTAGTAGTGACTACATTTTTGGAATTTGTTTTCTGTAAATTACTAGTCCTTTTTTCTGCTATTTTTCTTTCTCTGTCACAGATGTTTCTCTCTCTGGTACCTATCTCCTATGATAGATATGAATAGACAACTTTATTTGTTTGCTTCCCTTTTCTTCATTTTCAGTTTAAAATCAGATTTTTAAGGTTTTATGAAAACATATTTTACCAACTACCACTAGAGGTACTACAACCTTATCCAAGAGCCTGTCATTCCCGCATTTTAAGCAGTGGTTCAGAAATCCAAACCCTAATCTTAAACACCATTTTTTAAAAAATCAGCTATATAGTTCCAAAATCATCTTTTCTCTTTCTGAATCCTCTAGTTTCAAAGAGTAGCAGTGGTAAGAAGGTCACTACTATCTCTCACAACTTCAGTTTCTTGCTCAGAATAAAATAATCCCTAAGAAAAAATTGTTGACAATACCAGTTGTCCCAACATGAATCAGCAGAATTAGGTAGTACTTGTCAGATTTCATAAATCTTGAGAATCTTTCTGTTGTTTTTCACATACATGGCCCAAGGAAACAACAAAGATCACCTGATGAGAATGAAGGTGGGAGTGAAAAAAATGTTCAGAGCAGCTGTTGGAGGGAGGACAACAGGGAAGTAGTAAAATGTAAATAGATAGGAGGCAGATAGGTGGAGCAGTGGATAAAGCACTGGATCAGATATTTGATCCATACTAGCTGTTTGACCCAGGGCAAGTCACTTAACCCTCATTGTCCTGCAAAAACAGAAAGAAAGAAAGAAAGAAAGAAAGAAAGAAAGAAAGAAAGAAAGAAAGAAAGAAAGAAAGAAAGAAAGAAAGAAAGAAAGAAAGAAAGAAAGAAAGAAAGAAAGAAAGAAAGAAAGAAGGAAGGAAGGAAGGAAGGAAGGAAGGAAGGAAGGAAGGAAGGAAGGAAGGAAGGAAGGAAGGAAGGAAGGAAGGAAGGAAGGAAGGAAGGAAGGAAGGAAGGAAGGAAGGAAGGAAGGAAGGAAGGAAGGAAGGAAGAAAGAAAGAAAGAAAGAAAGAAAGAAAGAAAGAAAGAAAGAAAGAAAGAAAGAAAGAAAGAAAGAAAGAAAGAAAGAAAGAAACATAAACAGATAGATTGCTAAATAACCTTGAGGACCTCAGTTTAAGTTTAACTGGCATTAATGTGCAGGAAACCTATTGCTTCCTTTAGCATGATTAATGTTTATAGAATCCAAGGGAGTGGTCTCTGGGATTATGAAATACATTCATTCAACATGCATTTACTGTTGCTGTTGTTCAATCCTTTCATTCATGTCTGACTCTTTGGGGTTTTCTTGCCAAAGATACTGGAGTGGTTTGTCATTTCTTTCTCTAGTTCATTTTGCAGATGAAGAAACCAAGGCAAACATGGCTAAGTATCTTGAACAAGGTCACACAACTAGTGAGTATCTAAGGCCAAATTTAAACTCGTCTTCCTGATGTCAGACCCAGAGGTCTATCCACCATGTCCTTTAACTGCCCAAGCATTAATTAGGCACTTAGTATTTTCTAGGCATTGTGTTAGGCACTAGGAATACTAAAAGAAAAAAATTAAAGTCCTGTCCTAAGGGAACTTACATTTCTATTGGAAGAACAGACTCCTTCTATGAATTGACTTATTCAAGAGAATCTCTTCCTGGAATTGCTTTTCTTTCCTCTGCTTCCATCTCCCATATGGTTTAGATAAAATCACTGCCACAAGGCAAATGGTGCTTACCCTTACCTTGAGATGAACTATAAGTCTGTAACCTGACTGACATAACTTCATCTTCTGACTGGCTTGTCTGTAAACATAACTGGAAGAGCATGGCCTCTTTTGAGAGACTCCATTACAAGTCACCTTGTGATCTTTTTTCTTTATTTTGCAATTCTAAAACACTTTGAGATGTTAAAGACTTGTTGCCTGAAGGCTGTAACTTTTATTGTTTTATGTAACTAGAAACTCTGTAAAAAAACCTACTCTTTCAGGTAGCCTGCCATATCATCTCACCTTGGACAGTGGGTTTCCAAGCTGGGTCTCCCAGCCAGAGAAGTATACTTAGTGGTGGTTGACTCTAGACCAACCTGTAACATTAAACTCCAAGTTTGCAAATACTTAACTGAACATTCTGCTATTTTGGGGAAAGGCAAAAATAGGAGATTACTGAACAAAACAATTTTTGTCTGGTTCAGAAAAGGTCTCATGATTGTGACATGCTACTTCAAGAAGCTAAGAATCAACATAGTTCTCAGGGAACAGCTGCACATATTTGTGGACTACTGCAAGTACCAATCAAAAGTAGGGTCTGTCCCTTGATGTACTACATTGTGCTTGGGAATCTGGAGGTAAGAGGCAATTATGGATAAAAGGTCCATAATCCTGTTAAGCATCCTTAGCACAGAAGCAATTGTTGTTCAGTTGTTTCAGTTGTGTTTGACACTTTGTAATCCCATTTTTCTTTCTTTTTTCTTAGTGAGGCAATTGGGGTTAAGTGACTTGCCCAGGGTCATACAACTAGTAAGTGTTAAGTGTCTGAGGCCTGATTTGAACTCAGGTACTCCTGATTCCAAGGCCAATGCTCTATCCACTGTGCCACCTAGCTGCCCTGATCCCATTTTTCTTGACCGAGATATTGGAGTGGTTTGCCATTTCCTTCTCCAGTTTATTTTACAGATGAGGAAACTGAGGCACACAAGCTTAAGTGACTTGCCCAGGATCACAAAGTTAGTAAGTGTCTGAGGTCAAATCAGTGGGGTGCAACAAGAGGAGTTCTAGCTAGTTCAAGAGAACCAGCCTGAGTATAAATCCTAGCTCTGCTACTTATTACCTGTGTGACCATGGATAACTCACTTAAGATTTCAGAGTCTCATTTCTTGCTCTGTATAAAGCCTGGAACAGATGACATTCACAGTCCCCTCCTAGCTTGGAAAGTGGTGAGTCTAAACTCCTTCCTTGGCTCAGACCTAGAACTGGACTCATGACTGACTTTGCTGGCTCAGGCTGCCTAATGCAGGCTTAAACCGAGTCTAATAAAACTAGACTTTTGATTGATTGTTTTATTCATTTAGTAAGTGGAAACGTATTTATGCCACCATCTTTTCACAACAAAGTCATCATGAAATATGGTCAGAGGTCTTTAATGAACGTAGGCAATTGAAATGGCTTAATAGCTTCCAAATTTATTGATGGTGTTGAATAATTTTATAAGTAATAATAGTAATCACAATCATTTATATAATGCTTAAAGATTTGTAAAACATTTAAAAATATCTCATTTTGTCCTCTTAACATCTCTGGGAGGTAGGTGCTATTATTATCTCCATTTTAATGATAAGGAAACTGAAACAGACAGAGGTTAAGTGACTTGCCTAGGATCACACAGGTAGTAAATGACTGTAACTGGATTTGAATTAAGGTCCTCCAGATTCTGGTCCAGTGGGACACTCAGATGCCTCTAAATTAGTGAATATAAGTGCTTTGATGGTTTTCTTTTATTGATCCTTTATTTGGTATGAAGTAAAGTAAAGTAAAGTAAAGTATTCTATGCTATTATCTAAATGACACATGGTGATACCAGTAAGTAGTGAATATAGGGCCAGAGGTAGCAAGGTAGGTGAAGTGTGTAGGAAGACCAAGCTTGTCCTCAAAGAAGACAGGAGAAAATACAACTTTCTTCCCTTTTAAACATAGAGGCTATAAGTGTGTAGACTATAGGGACTACAATACAGGCATACAGCATATATGGAAAGACCTAATTAATAGGTTAGTTATATTTACTGAATAGGTCAACTACATGGTGTAGGGGATAGACTACCAGCCCCGGAACCAGAAAGACTCATCTTCCTGAGTACAAATCCAGCCTCAGACACTTACTAGCTCCATGACCCTAAGCAAGTCACTTAACCCTATTTGCCTCAGTTTCTTCATCTGTGAAATGAGCTAGAGAAGTAAATGGCAAACCACTACTTTGCCAAGAAAAACCAATCAGACACAACTGAAAATGACTGAATAACTATTTTTGAACTGCCTTTTTTCCTCTTTCTTTTTATTCTTTGTTGTAAGTGATTGTTGGGTAGGGGAGAAGAACAGAGTAATATAGATTCAGAAATGAAGGTGATGTAAAAATATATCAATTTAAAAAGAATATTGGATTTGTAGTCAGAATTTTCTATGAAACTAGCATGCTTCACTTCTCTGGTTCTGGGTTTACTTAACTGTCAGATTAGGGAGTCAGAATAGATGTTCCCCAGGTACCTTCCAGACCTCAATTCTATGATGTCATGTTTCTACCGACCATCCCTCATTTTGTGTTCTCTAGACCCAGGCATCTAGGGCCTTTAGGTTGCTGTCTCATGTAGGTCTAACCTCTCCCAAGAATACTCCAAATTACAGAATTTTCCTGATGCCATCAGTTTCTCAGACACTATTTGTTCTGTGACCTAGTTTTATCAGAGTCCCACTAAATGACCAAATAAGGTGTTACTGTGTGATTGTGATACTCTTCCTAGGTAATAGGGCCCCTCATTGCCTAACTCAAAGGGGCTAATTGTGAGGATCCCAGGCACTAGAGTACGCTGGTGAGGGAGATGGGTATGGGTAGGGAACCTTTCAGCTCTTTTCAAATGGTACCACATAAGGGGCTGCTTACCCAGCCAATTCAGAGCTGACACCTAGTGCATGGCCACATAATCCTATGCAGAAGCTGTCCAGGTATTCCAGCAAAAGTTATCCATATTTTTCACCTTTCCTTTCAAATATAGCATAAAGAGTGGCAGCTGGGCAGGTTTTTATAAATTTATAACAATTAAGTTCCTATTAGAGAAAACAACTTTGAAAACAGACAAATCCTCTCTTGGATCTCTTCAAACATCTCTCTCCATAGCAACCTTTAGTAACTATAACATGAATTAATTCTTCATGTGATGCTTTTATTGACTTGAAATGAATATTTATAGCAACAATGAAAATTAGTCCATTGACAAATAGGTTTATTTTCTTTTGAAACTGCAAAATGGCATAGTGTCTAGCATGCTAGATTTGGAGTTGGGAAGACCTGGGTTCAAATCTTGATAACTGTGTAATCATGGTCAAGCAACTTAACCTTTTGAAGCCTCAATTCCCCCTTCTATAGTATAGAGAGAATAACTTAGAATATCTACCTCCAAGGGCTGTTGTGCGGTTCAAATGAGATGATATTTGCCAAGAGTCCCTTTTTCATTCTTCAATCACTTCTTCTGTGTCCAGCTTTTTATGAAGTTATTTGGGGTTTCCTTGGGAAAGATACTGGAATGGTTTGCAATTTCCTTCTCCAGCTCATTTGACAGATGAAGAACTGAGGTGAACAGGGTTAAATGCCTTGCCCAGCTAGTGTCTAAGGTCAGATTTGAACTGATGAGTTTTCCTGAACCCAGGCTTGTTACTCTATCTATTGCTAGATAGCTAGATAGCAATTGCCATCCCAGCTGCCCAACCTTTACAAACCTTAATAAACCATAGAAATATCAGTTATTATTTCAGAATATTTTTGCTTCCTATTATTCATAGATATCACTGCATAAGTAAATATTTGAAGCCAGAATTTTTTTTTCTCAACTGTCAGATATTCCCTAGTCTTCTAGTCAGGACCTCAAACAAACAAACAAACAAACAAACAAGCAAAAAACCCCAGAAAAACAACCAAGAGATATGCTTTAAAAATTCAAAAGCTAATCAGTATTTTATAAATTTGCCCCCAAATTAATTGGCTCTGATCCTCATGATTTTGTAATTGATTTGGGACCCTAAACACTTAAGTTCATCTACCCTATGTAGACATTTGCCCACTAAATTATTTGGTGGCTTTCAGTCCAGTTTATTTGGGGATCTATAGGACTAGTCAGTCATTCAGGCTCAAATATATTATTAGCAGCTGTGTGAATGAGGTTGCCTAGAAATATTCATTTATCGCCTGCTACCCTTGTCAGATCTTGGTTTCATGAGCAACAATACTTTTCATAGAACAAGAAAAAAAGGGGAAAAAAAAGAAATTACAAAATCATCCTTGAAAAGCAAAAAGAGTGTATGATTAAACAGACTAGTCACTTTCTGGGTCAGAATAGGTTTCAGAATTGTGACATATTACTTCAAGAAGCTAAAGATAAGTGTAACAACAACAGCTAACATTTATATAGTACTTCCTATGTTCCAGGCACTTTGCTAAATATTTTATAGTACCAAGGAGCAGCTGCACATATTTGTGATGTATTTGAATTAATATGCTAAAACAATTTTTTTTCTCCAAGATAGTTATTTTTATACTCAATGGCTACAACAATGAATCACTGAGAACATTTCCATTTAATTATCTCCTAAGTGCTGGGCACTGTGTTTGGTGCTAGGAAGGTGCCTATATCCCTCAGAAGAAACTAATATAGTCTCTAAAATAAAACTTCATGTTGAGTCATGTATTATTCATTGTTAGCTTCTTCTTTCTTTTTTCTTTTTTGCTGTATGCAACAAATATTTATTTTATTTTCCAGTTACACGTAAGGGTACTTTTCAACATTCATTTTTCATAAGATTTAGAGTTCCAAATTTTTCTCGCTCCCTTTCCTCCCCCCTCCACAAGATTGGAACCAGGTTATATATGTACAATCCACGGGTTCTTTTTATCAGTTCTTTCTATAGGGGTGCATAGTAAGCTTCCTCATTAGTTGCTTGGGATTCTCTTGGATCATTGTATTGCTGAGAGTAGTTAAGTCATTCACAATTGCTCATTGAACAATACTGCTGTCACTATGCACAATGTCCTCCCAGCTCTGTGTTAGCTTCTTTTTAAAGAAAAGAGTATTGCTTTGTTTTGCATTTTAAGTAATGAACTGTCTCCCTCCATTCCCACCCCAGACTGGAGAAGGCCACTATTTGACACATGTGTGTGTGAGTATGTGTGTGTGTGTGCACGCCTATTTTTTAGTTCTTTTTTTTTCTTCATAGGACCTTTGTAGTTGATTTGAGTATTTATACTTAGTATTACTTAGTCATTTACAGTTGTTCTTTGAACAATATTGCTGTTACTGTATACAATGTTCTCATGGTTCTGCTCATTTCACTCTTCATTATTTCATGCAAGTCTTTCTGTGTTTTTCAAAAATCAACCAGCTCATCATTTCTTACAGCACATAGATATTAAAGATAAAATTTTCTGATTTGTTCATAAAACATCTATGGAATATTTCCCATTACTTTTTCTTTTGGCCTACCTTAATTGATTTATTTCTTGCTTTTCAGTGGCTAATGAGCATTTTTTAAAAATGTAAGGCAACCTCTGAATTACCAAGAAAAAAACATGAATAAGGTAAGATATATGTGTTTTAGAAGAGATTCACTAAAATATTGACTTCAAAGCAAATGGGGGGGGGGGAAAGGCATGCTTCTCATTTCTCTTCAAAAAACAAAGAAAGAATTTCTTTCAAGGTTTTTTAAATTTGTTTTTCAAATCACATAGTCCTCAATTTAAAAAAATAATAATCCTCTTTGACAGCCATTTAATAATTGTGAGTGATCTATGGTTTTATTATAAAGTATTCTTCTAATGATGTATTTCCTTTACCCCAGAGGCCAAGTACAAAGCAGGGAAATTATCTTGGTGATACTTTTAATAACTTCCTGTGGGATTGTAAGCTTTGGCTGAAGCTGTCTCTGCAAAAGAGTTAATCATGTAATTTCGCAGATTAGACAACACAGGGTTACTAATGAGAAACTTCAGTTCGGTGATAAACTTTTTTTTTCTTCCAGGAATATTTTGAGAGGCCTGTAACCTTTGGCTGACACCCAGCAAGGCTATTAGTTTAACCATGCGATGCACTAGAAAATGTTCAAGAGTCAGCAGAACCTCTGGTTTGGAAAACCATTTGTAATGTTTGTGAAGAAGCCTTCAGAACCAGAACTGGCTGAAAGAGGTTGAAAAAAAAAAACCCTCAACAGTCGAGAAATGGACTTATCAACTTCCGATGGTTGGCATGGCTTCAGGTTCCAATTTCTTTTCAACAACGGTCTTGCTATAGCAAGCACAGATCCCATTTAAATGTCATGCTGCCCTCAGTTCTATAAACAGGGATCATCCATCACTAAATATTTAGATCTGAATTGTTGGAGCTGAGTTCTGTGCCAGGGCTACGGGGATTAATTCCTTTCAAGGTCCTCACATGATGGATCTTTCACTGAAGTAAACATCCGAGAAGAGCTCACACTATGACCATAAAATATATAAATAAAGTTTAAAGTTTAATTAAGTCAACATTATTTAAAGTGGTTGTCATATTTTATGGTGAACTCTTTGTGTTTATTTTGTATGGCTCCTAATAAATAGCCTCTCCAATCAGACAAAAGGCACAGCAAGGTTAACATTTAAAGATTCAATGCATGGTATGAAGCAGGGGAAAAAAGTATATTTCTGGGCAGAGATGTCATGACTTTTGCTATCTTATTTCAGCTTAATGAACTAAAATATTGTGCAGACACTGAGAAAGTAGGGTAGTGTCTAAGATGCTGAGAAATGCTTTAGTGCCTGGAGTGCATGAGGTCTTTGCCACATAGTCACAAACTAGGTACCTTGGGAAATAGAAAAAAATAATGGGCCTAGAATCTTGGGTCTTCATGAACTGAACAAAGCAAAACAAATTCTGAAACTTTATAAGCAAACCTCTCTGAGAAGAGATGAAATATGAGATAAAAAGGGATATTATAAATGAAGTGAGAGCTCTAGATGAAAAAAGATTAAAAAGTTTAGCATAGCGATTGCAAAATCTTTCCCGAGTCATGGCCATCCTAAAAATAATAAGATACCCAACAGAAATAAATAACTTTATGAGATAAAAAATATAAGTATAATGATGCCCAAAGAGCTATAAAGCTGTGCATACCCTTTGACCCAGCAATACTACTTTTGGGTCTTTTTCCCAAGGAGATCATAGAAAAGGGAAAAGGACCCACATGTTCAAAAATATTTATAGCTGCTCTTTTTGTGGTGTCAAGGAATTGGAAATTGAGGGTATGCCCATCAGTTGGGGAATGGCTGAACAAGTTGTGGTATATGGATGTAATGGAATTCTATTGTGCTGCGAGAAATGATGAGCAGGAGAAGTTCAGAGAAACCTGGAAGGACTTGCATAAACTGATGATGAGTGAGATGAGCAGAACCAGAAGAACATTATACACAGTATCATCAACATTGTGTGTTGATCAACTGTGATGGACTGGATTGTTCTCACAAATACAATGGTACAAGAGAGTTCCAGGGAACTCATGATGGAAAAGGCTCTCCAAATTCAGAAAAAAAAAAGAACTATGGAATATGGATGCTGATTGAACCATACCATTTCTTTTGGTTTTGGTGCTGTTGTTTTTCTATTTTGAGGTTTTTCCTTATTGCTCTGATTCTTCTCTTATAGCATGACTGATGCAGAAATATGTTTAATGTTGTTATGTATATGTGTATGTGTATATGTGTGTGTGTGTGTGTGTGTGTATGTGTGTGTGTATATATATATAAATAAAACCTATATCAGATTGCCTGCTGTCTGGGGGAGGGGGGGAGGGAGGGAGAAAAATTGGAAATTGGAAATCCTATTTAAACAAATGCTGAAAGCTATTTCTACATGTAACTGGAAAATAATAAAAATACTTTTATTTTAAAAAAAGAAATATAAGTATAAAATCAAAAGACTGAAATAAGAAAATGTAATGTATCTTCTATGATAACAATTGACCTAGAAAACAAATTTGAAAGACAATGTAATATTCCATTATCTAAAAACCATAATTCCCCCCAAAACCTAAAACAAAACCAAACAAAAATTGTTACTATTTTTCAAGAAATCACAAAAACTAGCTAGACTTATTAGAGAGGGAAAAGAGAAATAGAAAGGTTTCATTGGCTGTTTTCTGAAAGAAACCCTAAATTGAAAACCACCAGGAAGACCATAACCAAAGTCCAGATCTTAAACATTAAAGACAAACTACTGCAATTAGTAAGAAAGAAAGTGTTCATGCACCATTGGTTTTGGCTTCTATCTCTATAAAATCCAGGAGAACTTGGAATTTCATAATCAGAAAGGGGGGAAAAAGGTTGTAAAGGCTAACAATCAAGATGAATATATTCTGGAAAATTGAATGTAATAAATGGGGTGAAATGGATCTTTAATGAAATAGAGATTTTCCAAGCATTTCTGATGAAAAAACCATAGCTAAGTAGGAATTTTGAAATGCAAATATAAGAGTTGAGAGAAATTTTTAAAAGTGAATACATTGAAGTAACAAGAAGGGACAATAAGAAAATGTTAATAATAAAGGGAGAAGAAAGAAGAAACAAATATTCCCTCAGAACCTTAATTCTTTAAGAGTCATAGAGGGAGTCAAATAAGAGGGCCTTGAGAGTGTTTTTGTTCTGTTTTAATAGTCTCGAATGAAGATGGAAGAGGGAGGGAAAATGGAATACATTGGAAAAAAAAGAAAGAAAAAGGATACAACTTTCTACTTCATATAATCATAGTAGGTCACACATGAACCTCACGTTCATTTGAACATGACAAAATGCAGTTGAACACATACACATAATAAAATGAAACAATGGGGAAACCAGAAGGAGAACATGAAAGGAAGAGGCGGGATTTAAAGGGGCAGGGTGTAGAATTACAGAGACGTTAGTCAAAAGCAAAACAAACTCTTAACCTTAAAGGGAAAATAACAGGACAAAAAAATCAAACAAAAAAAAATGAACAAGAACTATAACAGCAGAAAAACAAAAGAGAAAAAAACCCCCCAAAACCTAATATCTGGGTCTGGTAAGGGAAATAGAAGAGAGGCAGTGAGTAGAGCAGGAATTCCTGCTACCCTTCAAAGTATAGCTTGAATGTTACCTCCTACTTAAAGCTTCACTCTCAATTATTAGTTCTCTCTGAGTATTGAAATGATATACTATACTTTGCTTATATGTGTACATATCATGTTCTCCCATTATTCTGTAAACTTCTTGAGGGACTACTTAATTTTTGTCTTCCCTATCCCCGGTCCAGTAGACATTTAACAAATGCAATTTAAATTGACCTCATTATAGATAATTCCAATAACAACAAAGTGGTACCGGTGATAGAGTAGAAACATCCTCTGGCTCCGGATTCAGAGAACCTGGGTTCAGATATTACTTTTGACACCATATATGTGACCTTTGGCAAAATGGCTCAGCCTCTCAATATCTTCAACTGAGGCAATTGAGGAGTTTGGATTGGATGACCTTTGTAGTTCCTTCTACTTCTAGATTTGTGATCCTATGATTTGATGTCATGATAAACAAAAGTAATAATTAATAATTTGTAGATATTTTCTGCTTCTCAAACTTGTCATACCTTAACCAAAGAACATACTTTGTTATTTATATGTTAAGTATATGAAATACATGCAAGCAATTTCCAATTTTCCTTTAAATCAATATTCCTCTTTTAAGAAGTACTAGGAACAACCTGAAAAAGGACAGAAATAATTTTCCCCACATCTTGAGCTTGGTTGTCTAACCCTGCCCTGAACCATAGAACAGCTATGATCCATTTGTATATACGTTATCCAGATTACAAATGATGAAATTTTTATCTTCAAGTCCCAGTCAAAGAATTAAAAATGCCAACAGTAAACTATTAGATTTTTACCATATAATATTTCTTAATATATCTACATGATGACAGATGTAATCCAGTTCCAAAGAGCTTTTGTTAATATAATGTTTATATTAATAAGACCATGCCCCAGGTAATAATAAACTATAATGAGACCCTCATCTAAGTAACATGTTAAAAGCTTGAAGATGTCATAAGGTGACATGTTTAAAGGTAATACAAGTAAATATGGCTTATAGATGATAGCATGATGATGGGCAAATGATGGAATTTTAGGGTCCTGTAGAGGATTTCATCTCCAATGTGAAACCATAGGAAGAAGACTGAAGAAATTTCTTGGAAGGCAAAGTGATTCGAGCATGATTATGACAAAGAGAAAGGGGATAAAAAAAAACACACCAGATGCTTAATTGCAAAACATACATTAAGCCTAGGGCTTGTTGTTTGTTTGTTTTTTGTGGGGCAATGGGAGTTAAGTGACTTCCCCAGGGTCACACAGTTAATAAGTGTCAAGTGTCTGAGGCCAGATTTGAACTCAGGTACTCCTGAATCCAGGGCCGGTGCTTTATCCACTGTACCACCTAGCTATCCCTAGGGCTTGGTTTTTAATGAGCTGAAATGCCAACAGCAAACCCCTAATTGAAAGGAGATATTTTATTAAGAGTAGTGCAGGGGCAGCTAGGTGGCTCAGTGGATAGAGCACCAGCCCTGGAATCAGGAGTACCTGAGTTCAAATCTGGCCTCAGACACTTAACACTTACTAGCTGTGTGACCCTGGGCAAGTCACTTAACCCCAGTTGCCTCACTAAAAAAAAAAAAATAAAAAAAAATAAAGAGTAGTGCAATGGTAAGTAATAAGATAATAGTAGTTTAATGGTAGAGCACTCATTCAGTAAATTTTCCTCTGGCTTAAATGTCAAGTCAACAAGCACCTAATAAACAACTGCTATGTGGCAATCATTGTACTAAATGTTGGGGATACAAAGACAGGCAAAAATAGTTCCTTTCTTCAAGGAGCGCATCGTCTATTGGGAGAGGTGACATGCAAACAACTGTATTCAAATATATATGTAACCCGAGTTCCAAAGCCTATTGGTATGGGACTGTCCCCTCATTGGTGGAGATCAATGTCCTGTGTCTACTTTGGGGGGTAGAGTGAAGTTGATTGGAGTAGTTGAAAGGAGAGCTTTGCCCTCTCTGTTCTGGGGGAGTGACTTGAGTCACTTCAAGTTCTGTGGTTATTTCAGGTGCTTCAGGCTTACAGCTTCAAGAGAGAAGATGGATGATGCCAACCCCACTTCAGTTTGCTAAGGGAAAAGACTCTAGCTAATGAGTGAATCTGGCAATATTCATCATGTCACCGTCTTCTACTCTACAGACCTTAGGAACTTCCCCTTGGGTGAGATCTATGACTCTATCTTGTTTGAGCTGAGTCACCTCACTTCCAAGAGGAGATCTTCATTATATTGTCTGATTACATACACACATGCATATATGCATAAATACATGCATACACACATTTATGTATGTATATTCTCCTATTTATACTTTTTTTGATTCTGTTCTGCTAGGATTTGGGTAAATGCATTTCTTTGCTATTTCCTATATGTATTCATTATGAAATTGTTATTTTGTGGGAAAGGAGTCAAACCTTGAATATAAAGCTTGGAGTCCCTCCCTCCCAATTAAGGAAAGTGACCAGATGATAGCTTGTACCTGAAAATAACATCTCCTAGGTTAATAGTATTTAAGAGAGGACATGGATATAATCTAACCTGGCACCCTCTCTTTCTAAGGAGAGCAGAGTGGTCAGATTTTTTTCCCCCTAGCCTTCTGCTTCTTCTTCTGGAAGGAAGTAAAGTGTCACTCGGAGAAAGGTGGGGAGAGAAGGTAGAGATGTCTACTCTGCCTCCCTTTGATCCACACAAAGACACTCCTATGCTATATGTGGGAGACAGCCCACGTGATAGACAGACATAGATGATAGATAGATAGTTAGATAGAGATATATAAAACTGAAAATATAATTTATTTTTATAAACCAATATAAGTTCTATCTTTATATAAGATTTAGAGAAAGACATGGGCAAGAATCACAAAAAAATGAGAAGACATAGATATGTTTCTTGTCTGCACTGATGAAATCATGGCTTAATTGTGGCTCTACAGATTTTGAGAAGGTTCCTGAGCTCACCTCAGTAATAGCTAAATGATAATTGTCCAGAAGCCAAAGAAGGCTATAAATGTATATATCCCTTAAAGCCTTCCTTATATGGATCCAGCCTCCCTCCCCCCATAATGGCATATTGTAGATGAGGATTAATAGCCATACAGAACCACATTTCATGAGTTCTGAACAATGTATTTCTTCTATCCATCAATTCTTAGTCATATATATGTATATATACACCCATATTGCAAAGTACAAAGCAAATTTCATATCAAGATAAGAGAAAATCTTTCTCCCACACCATTTCCTTCATATTAATTCATTGGTCCCTATACCACCAGTGGGAAATGGGTGACATAAAAGCAACACATGTAATCAGGGAACATGAATAGTAGGGCAAATGTATGGAGAGTGGCTCAAAATTTTAATACTACTGAGCTAATAATGCCATTTTGAGAACTACTTTCTTCATCAAGCTGGGGTTGTCTGATTCTCTGCTGAGGATCTCTACTGCTGCCTTTGCCTCTGCTATTCCCAGTTACCATCTGTTGTTCTTCAATCACTATGGGGACACCGAGGAAGGAGTATCAACATTTATTTTGCTACCCCTAAAGGGCACATTTAACTCTTGTGATGTAAATTCCTCATCTACTACACCCAGATTATCCCTTAGAATGGAATGAAACAAGCATTTATTAAGCACCTAGTATATGTAAGTCACTTGCTAAGTGCTTTACAAATATCTCATCTGACCTTCACAATATTACTCTCTCTAGGGCATAGGTGTTATTATTATCCCCATTTTACAGATGAAGAAACTGAGGCAAACAGAGTTGCCACACATATATGTATCTGAGGCTGGATTTAAACTCAGGTCTTCCTGATTCCAAGTCCAGTGGTCTATCCACCTTATCACCTAACTGCCTTGGGGTTTTAGTCTGCATTTTAAATGGCTTTTCTTCTTGTTGGATTTGGGTTCTTTTAAGGAGGTCAGCCAATTTCTTTCAATTCTTGTCAAGATCCTAGTTAATAATTTGTATTACTTCAAAATATCTCAAAGATTCCACTTAGCAAAAATAAGGAGTGATGTAGCATTGGAGGAATAAGACTATTTTTTCAGTTTTCATAATGTCCCTGCTTGCCATGTACATCATGTACATCAACCTGGGAAAAGGTTTGTGTTACATTCCTTCATCACATAAAATAGCCAGCAATAATCACTGGGATCCTATATAATTCATTACCTATTGCTAAAATATTTAGAGGTAACATGGCATAAAGTACTGATACAAAGTATCCAAGTTAAGTGATTTTTTAAAAAATCCTAGCAATTAGAAGGGATCTATTCCAAACTGTGGCAATAAGCATGAATGAGCCATTATTCTTCTTTCCTAGTGCCATAGTGAAATTCATGTTTCTGGATAATTTGTATACCTTTACAACTGAGATTCTTAACATTTTGTGTGACATAGACTTCTCAGAATAATGTTTTTGTTTTGTTTTGTTTTGTTTTTGTGGGCCAATGAGGGTTAAGTGATTTGCCCGGGGTTACACAGCTAGTAAGTGTCAAGTGTCTGAGGTCACATTTGAACTCAGGTCCTCCTGAATCCAGGCCTGTTGCTTTATCCACTGCACCACCTAGCTGCCCCAAAATAATGTTTTTAAATTGGTAAAATATATAGAATTACAAAGGAAACAATTATATTTAAATATTGATGTGATCTTTTTTCCCATCTAAGTTTATAGACCATAGGTTAAGAACATCTGCTTTATAACATAATCACTTCCTCTTCTTTATTGGAGCTTTTTCCATTCATTTATTAATTTATTTTAAAAATTACTAATTATATACTATGTACTATTCACTGTCCTAGATATTAGGAGAGATAATGAAGATAAGGAAGACATAGTTTCTATATTTGTAGAACTTCTATGTTAAGAAGGAGTATTAGACACAGATGTAATAAAAATGAGAATTACATTTAATGACATGATTACAAAATTCTAGGATATCAATTAAGAGATTAATCCCATCTATCAGGGAAAATCCGATAAAATTTCATAGAGAAGCCTTGAATACTCTTTTGGGGGGGGCAGAGAAATAAGGGTTAAGTGACTTGCCCAGGGTCACACAGCTAGTAAGTATCAAGCATCTGAGGCAAGATTTGAACTCAGGCCCTCCTGAATCCAGGGCCAGTGCTTTATCCACTGCACCACCTAGCTGCCCCATAGAGAAGCCTTGAAACATGGGTTAGGAATATGGAAAGAGAAATAGGACAACATTCCAAACATGGGAAAGGACATGAGTTTAAAGGCAAGAGGAGTGATGGTGAACAGTTTGGATTAATTGGAACACAAAGTGAGTGATGATGTTAGCTAGTGCTGAAAAAAAAGGATAAAAATGCTAAATTGTGAAATGTTCTAAAAACTGAAGCCTTGATATTTTATTGAGTAAAGAGGGTGACATTTAGGGATCATAGTGTTATCTATTTATTTATTTTTGCGGAGCAATGAACATGAAGTGACTTGCCCAGGGTCACACAGCTAGTAACTGTCAAGTGTCTGAGGCTGGATTTGAACTCAGGTCCTCCTGAATCTAAGGCCAGTGCTTTATCCACTGTGCCACCTAGCTGCCCCATGTAACATAGTGTTATAATCCTACCAGTGGATCAGAAGGATGCATTCGGTAGCAATGTGAAAAATGGCAAGAAGCTAGCAGTAGGAAGACTAGTTAAAAGGCTATTATAGGATTTTAGAGAAACCTGGAAAGATTTAGGTGAACTGATGCTGAGTGAAGTGAGCAGAACCAGGAAAACATTGTACACAGTTACAGCAATATTGTGGGATGAACAACTGTGATAGACTTGGCTCTTCTCAGCAGTGCAAAGATCCAAAACAATTTCAAAGAAGTCATGATAGAAAATGTTATCAACATCTAGAAAAAACAACTGTGGATTATGAATGCAGATTGAACCATATTGTTTCTGCTTTTGGGCTTTTTTCCCCCATTCTGTTTTTAGGTTTTTCCCTTGTTCTCTGATTCTTCTTTCACAATATGACTAATGCAGAAATATGTTTAACGTGATTGTACATATATAACCTATATCAGATTGCTTTCCATCTTGGGGAGGAGGGAGGGAAGGGAGGGTGAGAGAAAAATTTCGAACTAAAAAATCCTATGAAAACAAATGTTGAAAACTATCCTTACATGTAACTGGAAAATATTAAAATACTTTAATTTTTTTTTAAAGCTATTACAAAAGTCCATAAAGAGGTAATGAATGTCTGAAGTACTGAGGCAAACAGGACAGAAGGGAGAGGAAGGAAGTCAAATCGACAGTAATAGGAAACTGATCAAATCTGAAGGAAAAGAAAGAGAGTGGAACCAATGGTAAATGAAATTGTGAATTTGGGGGATGGGGAGAGTATGAGAGTAGAAAGAGACTAAGATAAGGAAGTAAAAAAGAGTAAGTGTGGGGAGTTAAGATAATAATTTCAGTTCTCGATATGGTAGGCTTGTTTTCAAAATTGCTACTTCCTCACAATTAATATGGTTTTCTTTTATTGTTTTCTTTTGTTTGTTTGTTTGTTTTTCAATCCAGAGATAGCTTGGTGGAGCAACAGAAAGAACAGGTAAGATGGCTTCCTACTTCCCCACCACTTCATTGCTTTCCAGACCTTTAGCACTCTGGGCTCACAGATGTTATACACCATGTACACAAGGACTTCTGTAGGGATTTCACATGATATTACCATTCATATTCTGTAATGAACAAGAAAAAAAAAAACGCCCTGCTACCCTCTAGGGAATCTTCAATATAAACATTAATAGTTTCCCACATCTTTGTTTAGAGAATAGCTTGAGGATTTCTAAACTTTAAGTTCTTATTCATTCCAGAAGAACAGTCTTACTTATGGCCACATAAATCTTAGCCATTTAGAATTACCAGGATTGTGGAACTTCAGAAAACAAACTCCCAAGAGACTCTATAGGTACTATTATTGACTGTTCTTCAAAATACAGCAAATATGACTCCTAGAGGCAGCTCAGAACATATGTACCATTGGCAAATTTCAATTTAATTAAACTCAAACAACATTTATTAAATGCTAGGAGTAAAAAGACAAAAACAACATGCATGATCTTTGCCCACAAGGAATTTGATTAAAACTAGCTAACTAGCTAGGAGCATTTAAACAGAGAAGGTTGGTAAATATTTGCTGTAATTTGAGTTTGGTTATAGTAATAGTGTGACTTGGAATATTTTCACTCAGGGCAAAAACAGGTGGCAAAGGGGGATGGTGCATAGAAAATAATCTAGGAGTGTTGTAGCTATGGAAGAGAAGAGTTTCTGACAATGGGTTAAGGGTAAATAGCCTATCCCCTTCTGTAACTTTCAGTCACCTATGGCACTGCATCCTCAAATTCTTTTGGTGGGGTAAAAGCCATGAGATAATAGCTCCCATTACCATATACTGATCAGGGAGGTGAAGGGTACAGGGAAATTGATTTCTGGATGACATGGGAATAATAGTAATAACCATAACTAACATTTATATAGCATTTGCAAAGTGCTTTACATGTCTTATCTGATATTAGCCACTTGAAGGAAGCCCATGCTGCCTAATCCTTACCCCAGGGAAGAGTAGTATCCAGCCCCGAGGATAGAAGCCTGAGATCCCCTCTTTCTTCCAAGATATAGATTCTATAAGAAAGCCTTGGTAGTATGGAAGTTAAAAAAATCTAGAAAAAGAAAAAATATTAACATCCCCAATGAAACATCCAATTGGAAATCCTGAAAATTAAAGGCAAGATTAGTATAATTGAATGTAAGAAAACCATTGAATTAATAAAAGTAGGAGTTGGTTTTATTTTTAAAAAACTAATAAAACAGATAAACCATTGGTTAATGATGTTTTTTTTAGTGAGGCAATTGGGGTTAAGTGACTTGCCCAGGGTCACACAGCTAGTAAGTGTAAAGTGTCTGAGGTCAGATTTGAACTCAGGTCCTCCCGAATCCAGGGCAGGTGCTCTATCCACTGTGCCACCTAGCTGCCCCTGGTTAGTGATTTTTTAAAAGAGAGGAGAAAAACAAATCACAAGTATCAAAAATGAAAAGGGTGGATATAGCACTAATGAGGATGAAATTAAAGCAATTTTAAGAGCTATTTTGCCCAATTATATACCAATAAATTGAATGATTTAAGTGAAATGGGAGAATATTTACAAAAACATAAACTGCTAGGATTAACAGAAGAAAAAATAGAAAACCTAAATAAATGCATTTTAGAAAAAGAAATTTAACAAGCCATAAACTTCCTAAGGAAAAAGCTTTAGGACCAGATTGATTTACAAGTGAATTCTACCAAACATTTAAAAATCAACTAATTCCAATATTTTAAAAAAGTATTTTTAATAATAGACAAGGAAGGAGTCCTATCAAACTCCTTTTATGAAACAAATATGGTACTGGTACCTAAACCAGTAAGAGCAATAACAGAGAAAGAAAACTATATACTAATTTCACTATTAAATATAAATGTAAAAATCCTAAATAAAATGCTAGCTATGGAGATTACAAAAAATATATCCCCCAGTTTCCCCATCTGTTGACATTAAAATTCCTTGTTTTATCTGCTAATTCATACAGAATTTGTTATAACTCACCTAAATTATTGGTTTCCATTGGAAAAAATGAAAGCAATAGAAAGACATAAGTATCAATTTTCCATCACTTGGGGTGAGATAGAGCTCACAGCATGCCCTGCCTTCTTTTGCCAATTGCATATTTGCACTAAAATGCTGCAAAGATTTATACTGAGTCATAGCTAGGGCTGAAAAAAAGGATAAAATGGATAAAAATGCTAGATTTTGAAAGACTCTAAAAACTAAGGCATTGAGATTTTATTTAGTAAGCAATAGGATGACATTTATGTAGCATAGTGTCATAATCCTACATGTATTGTAAAGTTTGCAAAGATATATATATATATATATATCTCACAATAATCCTGTTAGCTAGGTACTGATAGCATCTCCATTTTACAGGTGAGGAAATTGAGGCAGACAGAGATTAATTGACTTGCTCAGGGTCACATAACTGGTGTCTGAATTTGTACTTCAGCTCAGATCATCCTGAATCCAGGTCCAGCACTTTATTCACCGAGCCAACTGTCTAGTAGGGTATGTCTGTCTTCACTTAAAATCGAGCTTTATACACATAATCTTGGGACATGGTTTAGTTTTTTCTGGGGGTAATTCTAGATTTAAAAGAACTTGGAATCTGGCTCCCACAAATGTAGACCCTATGGTATGGAGTGCCTATTAATAGAGCTGCTTCCCCCATTACTCTCAGACTTTAGAAACTCTTTGGCTTATTGCCTCAAACCCCATTTTCTTTTTGATCCAGCCATGTTAATGAATGACATATTTCACATAAATAGTTAGCCTGTTTTATTATTTTTTTTCTTGTTTTTGAATGAAGAAACTGCAGCTGAGAGGGTTTAAGTGTCTTGACCATTGTCACAGTTAGTGTCTTAGGTATCAGGGCTTCCTGACTCCCAGTCTACCACTCTCTCTTCTGTTGTAACCTAGCTAACTACCTGGTCTTTCCCCTGAAGGCAAGACAAAGGGCTCAGGTAATAATGAGAAGCATCTCTGGGCAAAGAGGGGCCAAGCTCTGTGCTGGCTGCTGTCTTCTCTCACTCCCCTACAATAATGAGAAATTGTGAGTACAGTCTGTCCTCACCACCTTCCTGAGTTTCTGTGCCAAGGAAATGGCAGCGAGGAGTTCATTGTTTCTTCAGAAACCTGTCAGCCCCTCTGCATAGCAGGGAAGAAAGGAGATTGCTCAGTGACTTCCTGCAGCTTCTAGGAATGCTGTTTAAGGGTTTGGTTCAGGAAATAGGCAATCCTTGCAACCATGGTCTGGCCTTACTCATCCTCAAAAGAGGGACTGACAGGCATGTATGTGGGGTATCTCCTTAACTTACCTCTCCAGGAGGCATGTGCTCAGCCAACAACTCTTTGCTCAACCACCCTTTTTTTTTTTCCTGACCTGGCATTTATTGGAAAAGGTAATGATGATGATAAATTCAATTATTAAAGTTAGTTAATTTGATTATGATACGTTAATGGTAAATTTCATTGATAGAGTACTTTCAAGTTTACAAAATATTTTCCTTATAACAATTCCCTGGGCAGTGTGATGTGATAGAGTCAAAATGACCTGGAGAAAGAAGTTCTAGGGTCAAATGTGGGTCCTGGTAAATTACCTCAGTTCTCTGGATTTTGGTTTATTCATCTATAAAGTGAAAGGATTTGATTTAATAATCTCTTCCAGTACTAATTAGGTAGGTTCTTTAAGCTTGTACAGAAACAGATGTTTAATGACTGGCTGTAGAATATATACATGCATAATTATGTATGTGTATACATGTGTACACATACATGTGTACACATACATGTGTACAATGCATATACATACACACAAGGCATTATATTTATGCACACATGTACATGTATGTATGTGTATATATACATGCATGCACACACATACATACATTTTATTGTTAGGATCCATGCCCAAAGTTTGAATTGAATTATCAGGCACTTGCTTATACTGTTTACACTGTATTTTTCATCTCTAAAGCTACATAATGAAAGTAGATTTTTATTTTTCAGTGATTGTATATTGTCTTTGCTGTTGTCCAGTTGTTTCAGTCATATCTGATTCTCTGTGACCCTATTTGGGCAGAGATACTGGAGTGGACTGCTATTTCCTTCTCCAGCTCATTTCATATATAAGGAAACTGAGACAAACAGGATTAAGTGGCTTGCCTGGGGTCACACAGGTAAGACATGCTTGAGACCAGATCTGAACTCAGGAAGATGAGTCTTCCTGGCTTCAGGCTGGCACTTTATCCACTATGCCACCTAGCTGCCCCAGATTGCATATCCCTCAGGATTAAAAAATAGACCTTGTCTATCTTCTTCAAAATGTGTGCATGTTTATGCATTTGTACATGTATTTAATTTATCCTATAGCACACATCCAAATACTTGGTTGAATGAATCATAGATCTAGAACTGCAAGTGAGCTCAGAGACCAGGTATCTCATTTTATAGATGAGGAAAATGAAGCCCAAGCTGGTTAAGGGACTTAATTTGCCCCAGCTTATCCAGATAGTAAATAGCTTAGGTGGTGCTTGAATAAGGTCCTCTGATCCAAAAGTGAGGGCTTGACTCTATTTTACTGAATGATTAGTAAAAATTATATATTTCCCATTCTTAATTTTTCTTTCAAATTCGACTTCTCATTCTTACCTCTAATACTTGGGCTTTTATCTTCCTCTTACTCAAGTCTGGTAACTAAATTTATCCCTTTTTATCCTATCTTATTTTCTTTCTCTTCCTTCCTTCCTTCCTTCCTTCCTTCCTTCCTTCCTTCCTTCCTTCCTTCCTTCCTTCCTTCCTTTCTTTTTTCCTTCCTTCTTCCTTCCTTCCTTCCTTCCTTCCTTCCTTCCTTCCTTCCTTCCTTCCTTCCTTCCTTCCTTCCTTCCTTCCTTCCTTCCTTCCTTCCTTCCTTCCTTTTTTTCTTTCTTTCTTTCTTTCTGATCCAGTATCTCATGCCTCTCTTCCCAGAATTTGGCATTGCTTCTGCCATGATTGTTTAAGCACACCCTCCAAATGTGTCACTTCTGACTTAAAACACAGTATCTGACTAATAACACTGAACAAAAACTCAGTACAGGAAATGAAGACCAAAGCCATAGTTGAAATCTGCTGGTAATTTTTAATCTGTTGGACTTAAAGTACCAGACATAGTCTTTCTGTTTAATATTTCCTAAGGACTCACAGTGTTCTAGACATACAGAAGGCCCTGCCTCCTAGGAGTCACACAAACAAATGATTTTTTTCCCTTTAAGGTCACATTGACATGATGGCAAACATTTTGGGAAGGGGTGAGCTATTACTTTCAAACACTAGTGTGATCTAGAATCTCACTGCAAAACAGCCTGCTGGATTGTGAATTTTGGTGTAATGATAGTCTAGAATCTAAGCCAAAAGGTCTTAAGAAAAGACCTTTCTTATAGTTCAGACACATCAATAACATCATCTTGTGGCATGGGCCCTGAGATGATGCAAGATGTTAGTGTACTTTCTTGGAGGTAAAAACAGATAGACAACAGGACATATTTTAGCAAACTGTTTGTCTAAAAGTGCTCTAATTGAAAAATATATAAAATAATAAAAAAATTTTAAATGATAAAAAAATTTTAAAGTTATATAATAAACACAGTCCAGAAAACCAAATTCCCACTTTGGCCATGTTTCAAGATGCAAATCTCATTCATTTTTGAAGATCTTCTGCTCTCTGGCATGTGGCAATGTGCTTCTTCAGCCTACTCACTCCTACCATGAACCCCTCCATTGTCCCTTAGGTGACCTGCAGCTTTAATTCTTCAAAGACTATACTGTTACATTATTTCCAGCTCTAAAGAATCATTGGAAGAAAATTGATTTTTTATAAATGTTTGACCTTGTTTAAAGTAAATTCTTGGGGCCATTACAGGACTTTATGGTTTCCCAGAGGTGATCATTTCACTATCCTTCTATTAAATTCTAGGTCAGGGGCAGCTAGGTGGCACAGTGGATAGAGCACCGGCCCTGGAGTCAGGAGGACCTGAGTTCAAATTCAGCCTCAGACACTTAACACTTACTAGCTGTGTGACCCTGGGCAAGTCACTTAACCCCAATTGCCTCACTTAAAAAATAAATCTAGGTCTAGTTTAGTGTCAATATGTGGTGTTTGTCTATGATATAAATACTAGTGCTATGGGTTGTCCATCCAATTACATATCATAAGTTGGACAACAGGCATCTTTCATCAGCTTGATTTCTCCTGAATAGATGGTTAGGGCAAACTCTTTTGAGAAAAATAATACACTTAGCAATCCCTGAAATATTCTGGATCCTGATGCAGTCTGCGTAATATTATCCACAGGAAGCAATATCCAGAAGATCTCAACTTCTATAGGAATACTTCTTCCATTTGGACTCTACTGAAGAGCCTCCATGACAGTGATGAGTACTTGGGTGAATATACAAGCAAGGTGACTCAGTGAGTAGTGTCCTGGGCCTGGAGTCAGGAAGACTTGAATTCAAATCTAGCCTCATTTACTCACTGGTTGTATGATCCTGGACAAATGATTTAATCTGTTTTCTCCAGTTTCCTCAACTATAAAATGAAAGATAATAACATCACCTACTTCACAGGATTGTGAAAAATTAATTAGATAATATTTGTAAAAAGCTGAGAATAGGGCCTGAAACATAGTGAGCACTATATAAATATATATTCCTTTCCCTTCCCCTTCCCTTACTTTTATTAATAGTCAGAGAGTAGAAAAAAAAAGTTTCCCCCTTTGAGTTCTTTCAAGGAATCTTGTATGATTTTAATGGATTCATGGCAAACACTTTATTAGAATATAGTGTTAAAGGCTAAAATTCTAGCTAGTCTGTCTAGAATATCTAATGAGTGGTCACCAATAAATTATAAGCTTTAGCAAGAGTTAGACTTTTAAGCATTTATTAAGGAGATTGAGAATTTGGTAAAGAGAGAGAGAAAGGCCTACATTCATCTATCTATTAAAGGGAGAGCGCATTTCTAGCTCCACTCTCTGCCAGAGTCCACAGGAAAAAAAAGTCAGAGCTCCAGGCTCCCCCTTCTTCCTCCCACAAGCAAACATCACTTCCTGACGCCAGAGAAAAGACGCATGGTCTTGCCCTCAAAGACCTTCACCTCATGGGTGGAGCACTTCTATAGTAAGTCTCCAGCAGGTGGCGTCATTCCAATTGTTACAGTCCCTACTTTGTTTCTTTAAGAAATGGGGTGTTTCCTTGATGAAACAGTCAAAAATAACAGGATATAATACACTTGACACTTACTAGCTGCATGACCCTGGGCAAGTCACTTAACCCCAATTGCCATTTAACAGAATGTGGTAAAAAATGTGGTAAAACAAATGTGGTAAAAAAAACCCCATATGTTTTAGATGAATCATTTGAGAGCTGAGCACATGCTACTGAAGCGATTTTTGAAGGACTGCCCTTTTGGGGAGGAGCCCTCGACAAACGGCCGTGCGTCTGCTGTTGCATGGAGAGTGTGGCCAAGCCCGCCATACTTCTGGGATGCCAACTTAAAACTGAGAGTGAAAATGGAAGTGCTCTCTCTGTCTTATTGTCTTGCAAATTCTGGCTTGATGGCGCACGCTTTGGTGATCGGCTCTGTTTCTTGGCCTGGCAGGCAGTTTTGGGATTCGGTGAGTTTTATAAAAGAATATAGACTAAGCATAGATCTAAGACTATTCATTTGTATTTCTACTTTCCTATTTCCCTAATCGGTATCACCTGTTTGTTTTCTAAACAATAAAGGCTAATCCCTTACTGATTAAAGCTCAGAGGCTTCTTTTCTTACTGGTCTGGGAGATATATAAGGGTAAAGTTAAAGGGGGAGTTTAATGCTAGTATATCCAATTTTAAATCTCGCAATAGCATTTAAAGTAGTATTTTGTTTTGCTGAATTAAATACTTTTTCATAGTCAGAAAATAATACATATAGTGAGATCTTGTATTCTCTTTAAGATTTAGTCAATTTGATGACTATAAACATGTGGTCTGCTATAGAACATTGTTTGTGAAATGCTGCCTGTTTCTTTACCATACTTTCATCAAGGATACCCTTAATGCATGTATAAATCATATTAATGAAGATTTTGGAGAGATAGAAAAATGGGAATATGGGTCTCTAGTTTTTTGATATTTTTGGTTGCTTTGGGCGAGGAAGAAATATTGAGGTTCTTGATTTTTTTCCAGGCTTTTCAATATCCTCTCTTCCATTGGATATCTTGAGAACCAATCTCTCAGAGACCTCAAAACTGTGCTGCCATCAACCTGGAGCTTTTTTGTGCATGTTTGGAATAGTCTGGGTTTTCATCTTATCTCTGTTTTCTTTAAGGATGCTTCTACTTTCTTATGTAACAGCCTGGAGACTGAGGTTAGAGTTCAAATGTGGTGGCTCACACTGTCACTGACAGAGAGAAGAATTTATTAAATAGCTCTTCCACAGACCTTTTCCTTTTTTATTTTTTATTTTTTATTTTTTGGTTTGTTTTCCTCTGTTCAGTTTCATCCTTAAATGCTTTCAGTATGATCTGGTTTAATTGGACATCTTCCCAAACTCACTATAAATCCATTTTTCTCTGTGCTATTGCTTGTTGTCTCATGCAAAGAGATGGCTCAAAATTTCTTATTATCTTTCTGAATAAGATCTTACCAGTTTATATTCAAACTCGGCATTGCCCTTGCCATATCTTTGCTTGGCAAGGAGATAATTTGTTTCCTGGTCAAGTGTTTTCTAATGTTTGTTTGTTTTTTGGTCTCTTCATTGTTTGACTTATTTAGGACAGTTAAACTTCCTTAGGAAATGGTGACGGCTTGTAGGGCAACTGGGTGGTACAGTGGATAGAGCACTGGGTTTGGAATCAGGAAGACTCATCTTCATGAGTTGAAATCTCGCCTCAGACATTAGCTATGTGACCTTGGGCAAGTCACATAACTTTGTTAACCTCAGTTAACCTGTGAAATGATTTGAATAAAGAAAAGGCAAAACGCTCTATTTTCTTTGCCAAGAAAACCCCAAATGGTGTCAGTTGGACAGAACTGAACTTAAGTTCTTTTAATAGTTTCCCTTTTTTTTAAACATCTAAAGCTTGTTTACAAAGATTAGGTCAGAGTGGTATTAATTTCATGCTATTTTTCTAGTTTGGTAATAATTTCTACCATTGTTATGAAATGACAGTCTGTATGGACTGTTGATTGAGAAATAATTTCTAAATGATTATCAGTTCTTTCCTATGTTAGAATATAAACAATTTTGTTCATTTGTTTGTTTGTTCATTCATTTGTTCATTGTTCCTCCCTCCCTCCCTTTTTTCTTTTTCTTTCTTTTTTATGTTTTTCTTTGTCTGTTTTTCTTTCTTTCCTTCCTTCCTTCCTCCCTCCCTCCCTCTCTCCTTTCCTTCTTTCTCTTTCTTCCTTCCTTCCTTCTTTCCTTCCTTTCTTTTTTTCTAACTTTTTTTTTGTGGGGCAATGGAGGTTAAGTGACTTGCCCAGGGTCACACAGCTAGTTAAGTGTCAAGTGTCTGAGGCCAGATTTGAACTCAGGTACTCCTGAATCCAGGGCTGGTGCTTTATCCACTGTGCCACCTAGCCGCCCCCTCTTTCTTTCTTTCTTTCTTTCTTTCTTTCTTTCTTTCTTTCTTAAGTATATTCATTATTCATAGGCATAATGTTTATCTTTAATTTATAAGCCTTTGACTTCTCTTATTTCCAGCACCTAAGTAGTACAGTGTTTTAGACTGCCTGCTCTGGAGTCAGGAAGACCAGAGCTCAAATCTGGTCTTGTGCATTTACCAGCTGTGTAACCCTAGGTAAGTCATTTAAACCATCTGCCTCAGTTTCCTAATATGTAAAATTGGGATAATAATGACATACCTCTCAGGGTTGTTGTGAAAATCAAATGAGATACTTCTAATGCACTCTGCCAACCTTAAAATGCTATTTAAATGCTAGCTATTAGTGAAAGACAAGGTGGTGCAGTGAACAGAATGTTGGGCCTGGAGTCAGAAAGACTTGAGTCCAACTTTGACCTCAAGACTCTTACTAGCTGTATAACCCTAGGAAAGTCATTTAACTTGTTTGCTTTGGTCCACCATGGTAAAAAGGTAATAATCACAGTCTACTTCACAGGGCTGTTGTGAGGATAATATTTATAAAGCACTTAGCACATAGTAGGTGCTACATATGCTTGTCCTCTTCTCTTTACCTTAGTTTTGTTGAAAATTAAATATAGTTTTTATTTGTTTTTCCCCTATAAAAAATAATAAACAGATCAGATAAATTAATTTTATAATATCTCCTACAATTTGTTTCCATACCTGTCCTCCTACCCAAAAAACAGATCAGATAACATGTCTCCTATAGGAAAAAACCAGATCAGAGAGAGACAGGAAAAACATAGTAGCTGTTTATTTGTCCCAAGAAGATACAGCATTAATCATGCGGAGACCTCTTCCTAAGAAGGATCTTGGAGACTCCCTCTTTCTGAGGGAATATAAGGTTTTTTTCCTCACTGGTTACAAGATGTTGTCTGTTTCAATAGCATGATACAAATCAATCCAAAAGCAAATACTATAACAAGAATGAATGTAATGTAAAACCGTTTTTAACAATTTCAGTTATAACAAATATGGAGGAAATATAGAAGCACCATTATAAGATTACAGCATTCCAAAAAGGTGTTTGGCAAGGATGAGGATGCCCAGATGTCCCCCCAAGATAGAGACTTACTAACCTAGGGAAAGAAGTTACCAGGTAGGGACTTATCTGCTAACTATTTGGGTTCAGTTTGGAGGTAAGATGAAGTGCATTTTGCTCCTATTAATCCAGGGTTTCATAAAACACTTTTAGATAATAAGGCACTCCTTCAAATCTGGGTGGTCCATTCATTCATCTTAACAGTTTCTTTCTTCTGAATAATTTTCTAATACATGCTTTGCCATCCTTTCCTATGTCCATCTTTGCAGTGAAGTCACTAAGGATAAAAGATGATATCAAGGGGGTAGCTAGGTGGCTCAGTGAATAGAGCACCAGCCCTGGATTCAGGAGGACCTGAGTTCAAATCTGACCTCAATCACTTGACACTTACTAGCTGTGTGACCCTGGTCAAGTCACTTAACCCTCATTGCCCCACAAAAAAAAAAAAGAAGATATCAATTTCATTTGGGACATCTTATCAAGGAATTTATAGAATTTCTTTACCTCTTTACTATTTGTAATAGATGGTAGCATATTAGCTGCAATGATCTTCATGGATATGTTTTTCCAAATGCTTTTCAGAGCTATGATCAAATCAACCATGCATTGAAAATGCTTATTATTTGGAAACATAATAAAACCAACTTTATTACTTTTTTGTCACTTCAAGAAGTACATAGAATCCAACATAACCTAATAGATAAAATGCTAGACATGGACTCAGGAGGACTTGGGTTTGAATCTCACTTTAGGTATTTACTAGACTGTGTGACTCTAGGAAAGTTTTTTGACTTCTTTGAGCCTCAATTTGATCATTTATGAAATAGGTACAATAATCCATGTAGTATCTACTTTAGGGGGTTGTTTTGAGAATCAAATGAGGTTAAAGCAAAATAAAAATTTAGTTATTTTTAGTGTCTTTGATTATACACTTCTTTTTGTGTTCTCATCTCATTTATAGAGAAAATGTTAAGACTGGTATGATTTAGTTTCTCCAGTAGTATGCCCACTTGTTGGTCCTTGGACATATCATATCAATGGACATTTATCAAGCACCTATTATATGCTAGTAACTGTGCTAAGCACTGAAAAAGGATTTCACATTTAGAATCTCAACAGTTAAATTTATAATAAAAAAAACCATGCCACATGTAGATTGGTTCAAGGAACCATAGATGTTAACTCTTAAGGGGCATATGATTAACTATCTTCAAGTATTTGAAAGGCTATCGTGTGAAAGAGTTTTTAGATTTGCTTTTCTTGTTCCCATGTGTCAGAATGAGGGTAATAGACAGAAATCACACAGATAGATCCAAGTTTTATTTCACCTTCTGGACACTCAGATTTTCAATCTCTGTGTCATCCAAGACTCCTCACCCTAACTCACCCCACATAGCCAACCAGTTGCTAAGTCTTGTTATTTCTATCTCCACAACATCTCGTAACATAGGGCCCCTTCTCTAGTCACACAACGATCTGCCTAGTTCAGGTCTTCATCACCTCTTGCCTAGACTCTTGAAAAGACCTTCTACTTGAAGAAAAGTAAAGTTCCTACTCCAATCCATCCTCCATATAGCTGCAAAAATTATTTTTGTAAATAACAGATATGATCACAGTACCCCCTCTCCAGTAGATTCCAGTGGCTACCTATCACCTCTAAGATCAAAAGTGAATTCTTCTGTTTGATCATTAAATAGCTTTACAACCTCCCTGCTTCTTACCTTCCTAATCTTCTTCCATATTACTTCCCTCCTCACACTTTGATCCAGCCATACTGAAAGAGCCTCTTACCTTCAAAGAATTTACATCTATCAGGCATTCTCTTTTAAATAACTTCAGCTCTCAGTTAGGAAGTATTGTAGTTTTCCATTCAATAAGCAAAAAGCATCACATCATTTAGAAATAACAGCATTTGGAGAGCTACACTATTTATGGACATCCCCTTTTCCATTTTGTCTTTATATAGGGCATGCATTATGAGAATGTGCAACACCCTTTTAGAGGATATTGTTTAGTGCATTATTTGATTTAATAACCACAGAATCATCAAAGTTATTGTACCTGCTAAAGAATCTTGTATGATTTTAATATATAATTTAGAACCACAGTGTTGGAGAAGAGGCTTGAATGCTGCATTTCCTTACCAAATTAAATATGTTTCTGTAATGAACAGTCAATAAACAGAGACATATTGAGCTCTCCATGTCTTTCACTCAAATGTGGGATTGTGATGTATTGTCTACTACAGATAATCATCTGCTGCGAAAGTATGCCTACTCCCTCCTTATGTTTTCATTGGTTACCTTTGCTACATACATGCATCACTATCATAAATATTTTATAGAAACTAAAAAAGTAAAAAAAAATAAAAAAGTATGGATATGGGTGGGTAGTTACTTATAAGAAGTGTTAGAAAGTGGGGAGAGTGAGGAGCTATTTTAAATTTTGTGAGCTGTATCAAAAATGCTCTGTATTTTTAAATTATTGAAAACATTTTGCAATTCTACATTATGTCACCAATTAGTGCATTCAGTATGGTAATCTACAAACTGGACTTTACTGCCCTGGAAATTAACATGTCTCTATACCTTAGGTAATTTATTTCATTTTCATAGATAGTATCAGGTCTTTAATATACAACAAAGGTTAGTATCAAGGAGAAAATTAAAATGATTCAATTATTTTAGGGGAATAATTTTTACATTGGAATTTTTAAAAGACATTAAGAAAAAGGAAACACAGATATGAAAAACAACCTGTGGTTGATACTTCCTCTTCATTTTTTTCTTTAATGGGGATATTACTAAGTTCATTTTGACATTCAAATGAATCTATGACCTTATTGGTGTGGTTAATCCCTCCAGGAATGCAGGTTGTAATAGCTCCACACCTTTTCACAAATTATTGGTACAGAATGGATTCACCTGATAGATATGTAGTGAAAATTCATTCAGTGGACTAACAGATGGGTTTAAATATCAAACATCTCCATTTTCAATTTGGAAACAGTTTTGGCACTGTGTGGACATGGCCAGAAGTTTTTGATACACAGTCTGTTTCTTTGAAATAATAGCTAATTCAGATAAGACTGAAAACTCAGACACACACACACACACACACACACACACACACACACACACATACACACACACGCCAACTTCATCTGTCCAATTAACATTAACTCATCTCCATGACTACAATGTGTGGAAAACCAGAAATCCCACTGCAAGAACAGCCTTAAGATAATTTCCAACAAATGGGAACAATTGACTGTCACAGTCTTGTCTCATCTGGGCACAGAACATGCTGCCACTTAATAGGTGCTTTTGATAAGAATAGTGTTTCTATTCTAATGCAGTGATATTGTGAAAGTGTGAGAAAAAGAGTGAAGAAAATGAAACCATATTGAGAATGCCATAGTTGGGAATCTTCAACCTTTCCAAAAGTTAATTAGCAAAAAAGGGTAGGATTATTTTTTAAATCAGATTGTTAACATAAAGAAATTGATAAAATGAAGATGAATGGGCATATTCAATTAATCTGGAAAAGAAATGAAATAATAAATATATATTATATAAATTAAAGTGACAGGTTTTAAGGGCCCATTTATAATTTCTTTGTGTCCTAAGGAGGCCATAGACTTTCTTCAAAGTCCATATGCAAGTCTGTTTTCTTCATAATGAAGATAAAGTAGCAGACATACCAAAAATCACTTAAAAGATGCTGGAACTCTATCCAAAAAGATAGAGTGTATCCATGTCCCATATGGGGGAACTTGTATAATATTGCATAACTGGGTTTATAACAAAAAATTGGCTGCAGGATAACAGTTTATGCTTTAAGCAGCCAATAATTTTCTCAAATCTTAGTTCTCTTGGTAGTAATCATATCGCAATCTTTTGGGTCTATTTCAATAATAATAATAGCAACAATTAATAAAACTAAACTTAAAAAAAATGCTGGGCTGTACCCTTGTGTCCTATAGAAATTTTATGAGGAATGTGTTTTTAGTTTGATGTCTTTCTTGCAAAAGGAGTCACTCTCTTGATATGCTGATCAAACAACTTGTGGGTGGGATTTTAAAGCTCCCTAGTAAGGGAAAGAAGATCCAAATTTCAAATCCAAAGTTTGCTTGATACAGAAGAAATGAAGCAAAAAGAAAGGTATGCAATAAGAGGACTGCATAAATTACAGAATGTTTACCTCTAAGGAATATAAGTTTTTTATATAATTGGAGCTGTTAATAGATAAGCCTCCCACTCTGATCCATTCCCACTTTTTCATGATTCATGGCACTTTCTTCCTTGGAATTATACTTTTGTCTTTCATAATTATAATTCTGTTAATGTCACTAGGGGCCTTTATAATGTACCAGGGTGAGAGGGGTTCTGTAGAATCTTTACTATTGGAGCCTATGTGTTGAAAAGATGATTTTTTTTTCTTCACCTTCAAGTTGCTACTAGCCTTTACTGTTCCCCTTGTAAAAGGCATAGTCAATAAGAAATGACTTTTAATTTGTGACTTCCAACTGGCAGAGCTATATCACACAGTAGTTAGAGTGCTGGATTTAAAGTCAGGAAGACCTTAGTTTGAATTTGACCTCAGAAACTCACTAGGAATGTAACCCTGGACAAGTCACTTAACTTCACCCATCACAGTTTATGGATCTGTAAAATGGGGATAATAATAGCACTTGCCTCACATTGTTATGAAGGCAAAAAGATATAACATGTACAAGTACTTTGTAAACCTTAAAGCACTATGTAAGTGTTATCTGTTATTGTTTATCATCATCATCTATCAACATTGGTTGAAAAAGTTATTTTATAACATTTGAATTTCTTGATGGAGGAACATCATATCACCTACCTAGGGGCAATGAAGTCACCAAGAAAAAAAACATGCAGGTAAATATATATATAAAGGTGTAAAGACACCATTTAAAAAGTGATGGATAGGGGCAGCTATGTGGTGCAGTGGATAAAGCACCAGCCCTGGATTCAGGAAGAACTGCGTTCAAATCTGGCCTCAGACACTTGACATTTACTAGCTGTGTGACCCTGGGCAAGTCATATAACCCCCATTGTCCTGCAAAAATAAATAAATAAATAAAAAAGTGATGGAGAAAATGTTAATCATGTCAAAGAGTTTTGTGTTAAACATTTAACTGGCAGACTCTTTCTTTCTCTGTCACTTCCCTTCCCCAGTGTTCAAATTCTCCAGAAGTTTGTGTTAGGACATGTCAAAACTATATAAACTAGACTGGATCAGTCTTAGGAAGTGGAGTTTGGGTAGTCAGTCAGCCAACAAGCATTTATTAAGTGCTGAGAAGTAATTTCTTATTGACTATAGGTAGTTAGGTGGCACAGTGGATGAGTGCCATGCCTAGAATCAAGAAGACTCATCTTTGTGAGTTCAAATCTGGTTTCAAACACTTACTACCTGTGTTTCCCTGGGCAAGTCACTTATCCCTGTTGGAGTAGGAAATGGTAAACTACTCCAGTATCTTTGCCAAGAAAACTTCCAAATAGAGTCATGAAGAGTAGGACAAGACCGAAAAATGACCAAACAATAACGAATTCCTTTTTACAAAGAGCAGTAAAGACTAAAGGACTGCTTGGAAGTCAGGAAAAGACATTCATCTTTTCAATGCGTTGAAATCCCGAGAGTAAGGGTTCTGGAGAAATGTCTTCCCTTGCCACCCCACCCCCAGCACATTACAAAGTACTTTCCAGGCAATGTGCTAATTACTGAGGATTCCAAGAAAGGTATAAACAAGGTCTCTTTCTAAAGGAACTCACATTTTGCTTTGGGAAACAACATGCAAATAATTATGTACATGTAAGCTATGTATAGAGTAGTGGGGAGGTAATATCAGACGGAAAGTACTAGCAGTGGAGTGAATTGGTAAAGGCTGATGTAGAATCTGGCATCTGAGCCTGAGTCTTACAGGATACCAGAGAATTCAGGAGACAGAGGTAAGGAGGGAGAGCATTCAAGGCTTGGGGGACAGTCACTGTAAAGGCACCAAATAGAGAGAGGGAATGTCTTGCTCAAGGAACAAGCAAAAAAGACCAGTATCGGGGCAGCTAGGTGGCACAGTGGATAGAGCACCCTCCCTGGAGTCAGGAGGATCTGAGTTCAAATCTGGCCTCAGACACTTGACACTAGCTGTGTGACCGTGGGCAAGTCACTTAACCCCAATTTCCTCACCAAAAAAAAAAAAAAAAAGACCAGTGTCAAAGAATGGATGGATAGGAGCGAAGTGTAAGAAGACTGGAAAGGCAAGAGAGGGCCAGTTTGTGAGCAGTTACAGTTTAAGTCTAGGCTAACTATCATTGAGATGATGTCAGTATACCCTGCAGGAAACTAGGATACATCTGGATGTCTTTGGTGTTCCTGGGTAGAACCCCAATTGTGAATAGAAACAGGTGTTTGGGAGTCTAAATTAAAGCTTAAAAACTTCTTGTTCCTTTTCCATCCTGTTTCAGATGTTCATCAAAATAGCATTTTCCACCCCTCCTGGAAATTCATCATAGAGGACATTAAATAGGATGGATAGGAATTTCCCCATGTAAGCTTATCAGGATTTATTCAATAGTTGTAAAACATGGCAGACATTTAAGCAGTCGGAATTTTAAAAAAATATTAAGTGCTTGCTATGTGCAGTGTTAAGCACTGGAGATAGAAAGGCAAGATAGTCCCTGCTTTCAAGGAGCTCATATTCTAATGAGGAAGACAACACATATGGAAGGTTTCAGGTATAAGTCAGATGGAAAAGACACATGGTCCTTAGGGTACAGTGGCAAAGCAGATGGGAATGTCTTTTCATGACTGTTTCTTTTACAGTAATAAAATGATATCATTCTTATGTGGAACACTTTGAAATGCCAGTGATTTTTATGGCACTACAATTTCTGAGATTTCAGTAGTTGTGGCTGTAGCACCTGCATGAGCATTTGGGTTGCTTCCTAATACAATGGATGACAGCATTGGGCCAGAAGTAATAGTCTTTACAAGTGTCTGGGATTTAGGGTCCTAGAATGTCCCCATCATAGAATGAGGGGAGATGGTGCTTAAAAGTTGGTGGTGTTAGTTAGACTTGCCTAGTATAATCTGCCTTCTGTCTCTCCTGCAGGGTACCTTACTACTTTAGCTGATATTGACAGATTTCTTTGTAAACAAGACCCAAAAATAAAGTCCCATTGATTTTTTTTCTTGGAAGTATTTAGGAAAAAAAGCTATCGCTTTGGAAAGAAGAATTTTCCATTTTGAAGGTTGGATCTATTCAATAGTCTTTCCATTTTCCTTCTAAACTTCATCTCCTATATGCAACTTATTTTGATCCTCCTTTTAACTGGGTTGGTTAGTTGACTTATCTTAGGGAATAATCCTTGCCAGGGTTAAATATCCACTTTCTCTTTTCTCTTCCTCCAGGATAAGATCAAACGAGGAAAGTATTCATAGTTCCTATTTCACACAGAAAAGGGATGCAAGGGTGTATAAATTGGACATGGAGACAAATCCATGAATCACATTCTATTCCATCTTTAATACCTTCATACAGGTTCTCAATACCACCTGCATGGAAGATTGTAATAGACTATTGTTTTGTGTGTAATAGACTATTAAAGGGTCTTCCTGTATCCTTCCTCCCCTGACCTCCAACCTCTAATCCATCATTCATACTCCTACCAGACTAATCTTCCCATTTGGTAATGTTACTTCTTTCTCTCCTTAAAACTCTTCAGCAGTTTCCTATAACCTAGTGACTAAAGCTCAGACTCCAAAAGTCTTTCACATCATGATGATATCATCTTTCCTTTTAAGTCGCCTTTCACATTAGTCTGTATATACTTTACACTCCAGCCAAACTGGACTGCTCTCTGAACCCTAAACACACCCTGTGCTTTATTTTGAATTTTTACCCTAGAATTAAATTCAAATGCCATAGCGTCCATGAAGCTTGGTCAAGAAGAAGGTACTGCACTAATAAGGACTTAGAGCCTTGTGTTTTCTAATTCTCCTGCATTCATTTTGTCCTTTTGGGTAGTAGAACTCTCTTTCCTTGTATGCTATTGTTACTAAATATAAACTCCACAAGTGTCCATCTTAGATTTTACCTAAAGTTTGTATGTTCTCTAAGATCTATCAAAATGTTCGGAACAGAGTAGGTACTTAGTGAATGTTCACTGAATATTTATGTGATTTTATTCCTTAGAATACATGGCATCGAAGATTCAGCGTTTAATTAAATGTCCTCTGGCCTTTGAGTGATCTGACTGAACTGATGGAGGTGACTCAGCCCAGTTTAGTGACTACTGATAGCTTTGGTCACTTTTCAGGTATGAAAAGCTAAGATTCTTTAGGGAGCATTATTTAGAAACTTTTCCTACTAAAGTGCTACACTGACATAACTTCATGATATAGAGGTGACTCCAGTTCTCAGAGGTCATGCCACTGGATCACAAACTCTAGCTGGTTCTACCAAGTTGAAAAACCTGCATGTTGTGAAGATTAAAAATATGAGAGACAGAGTTTCTGAGTTATTTAATAATTTTATTAAAAAGGTCAACAAGTTATTAATAAAAGAATGGAAATGGCCATCTCTCTCAGACCAAACACCCAAAATGGTAGTGGACTCGTAGTTTATATATCCTTCTAACTGTAGGGAGTCCATCATATAGTAATCAAATATAATTAGTTGACATGATTGGAGATGGGTTATATCAAAATGAAATCTTGGGATATGTGACTTGGGTCACTCAAATCTTGATCAAAAAGACATCAGAAAAATAATGTAGACCCCACCCAAGTTGATAGGAACACAATGGTTTCCACCCAGATGTGTTTTGATACAGGTTAAATCTTATTAGTATAGTCCTTAAGAAAAAAAAAACACACACAACACAAACTTGAAGGACTTAGAAAGAAGGTGGGAGCACTGAATATTCCCAAGATATGAATCATCAACAGTTATTTCTCATAGTTTGACTCCAGCTATGAACTTTTCTTTTGTCTGTGCCTTAAGACTAATTTAGATAAGTTAAGAAAAGGATTGGGTGGGGCAACTAGGTGGCACAGTAGATAGAGCACCGGTCCTGGATTCAGGAGTACCTGAGTTCAAATCTGGCCTCAGACACTTGACATTTAATAGCTATGTGACCCTGGGCAAGTCACTTAACCCCCATTGCCCTGCAAAAAAAAAAAAAAAAAAGAAAGAAAAAAAAAGAAGAAAAGGATTGGGTGATGAATTGGGGGGAACCATAGAAGTCTCTGAAAACTATGTATTAAGGCTTGTGGACCATGTCCATAAAGGTTGTGCTCTATATTAATGAATAGGGTTATGATTGGAACCGTGATTTCATTGGTATAGGGAACACCCTATATACAAAGTGAGGAAACGCCTTCTACCAATGTGTGTTGACACCTTCCACTACAGCTTATAGTCTTAAAGAGTTCTCTAGATCAGGGTTTCTAAAACTTTTTCCACTTGTGGCCCCTTTTCACCTGAGAAATTTTTTACGTGACCCCACGTATGTAGTTATATAAAATAGGTTTACAAATCAAACATTTACTGCTAAATTTTTGTGACACCCCCCCACATTCAGTTACATGACCCCATGGGGTCATGACCCACAGTTTAAGAAGCTTTGGTCTAGAGCCCTGAGAAATTAAGTGATTTTTCCAAGGTCTCACACACCATTACATGTCAGAGTTGGGACTTGAACCTTGGTCTTCCTAGATTCAAGGCCAGTCCTTTATTCACTACAACATAGTGTCTCCCAAGGTTCTTTTGGTGTATCACTGAAATTATATATATTTTAAAATACTGAAGCATTAAGGAATTATTGCAGCTAATTGAAAGGCAACATGGTATAGCCGATCAAGGGCTGGCTTTGGAGTAAAAAAGAAAGATTCAAATTTGGTCCCTGACACTACTCACTGTGTAATCATCCAAAAGATACTCATTATTTTTCAGTTCCACAGCTAGCTCTTCAAGACTGTAACATACAAATAAGTTGTCAGTATGTTCACTGATGGAGGAAGTTTCTATATCAGAAGTTCTCCATACTAACTAAATCACAAGTTAAAATAACACTCTTAGGGGCAGCAAGGTGGCACAGTGGATAAAGCACTGGCCCTGGATTCAGGAGGACCTGAGTTCAAATCCATCCTCAAACACTTGATACTTACTAGCTGTGTGACCCTGGACAAGTCACTTAACCCTCATTGCCCAACAACAACAACAACAACAACAACAAATAACATTCTTTTCTATGGTCTTCCAATATATCAATAGATTTATTTAAATGTACAGGTATGTTTGTCACCATAAGCAAACAATCTTCAGTATGTCTATTTATCTTGTTGAAATGTTAGTTCCTACCAATCCCTAAGAACAAACTCAACTTTGGAAACCTGCCCTGGGGCTGAGCTTGATGGGCAATCAAATTAGCACAAACTCACCTAACTGATTAGATTGATTTGGGCTCTTAACAGTACTTCACATCTATCTACCCAGATCTCTTGGGGCATCTTTCCAGCTGCCCCCTATTTGCATGTACAATCGATGGCTATCCATCCCCCAAAATCTTCATCTGGGAACTATAATACAAAACACTATCATTTTTTTTTTTGTTAAAAAATATTCTGTTTTATTTTTTGGTCCAAATTTCATCCCTTCCGCCTCCTCCTGCCCTATTAAGAAGTCAAAAATGTATGTATAATCAAGCAAGACAATTTCCCACACTAGCCATGTCATCTATATGTATATATACACATATGAAAATACATATATGTGTATATGCCTTACATAAGCCATAGATACATGTGCACGGTGTGTATACATGTGTATAAACGCATGAGTGTATATAAGCATATTATATATATCCACTATATATTGATATGCATTTAAACATGAGGAACATATGTGTCCTATATAGGCATATATGCATGTGTATGAGATATGTACTATCATCTATCAATCTATCTATCTATCTTTTACTGACATGTATATGCCATTTGTATAGGCATATATCTTGACATGAAGTAGATCTATTTACACATATGTGCATATACAAGGCAATATATATTTGTATACACACCAATATATGTGGATATGTTTACATGTGTGTACATATGTGTATACATGTGTGCATGTCTCCTTCTGTGTTCTGAGTTTATCATCTTTCTATCTGGAGGTGATACTGGGGTAGCATGTTCATCATAAATACTTTGGAATTATAGTTGGTCATTATGTAGCTTAGAGTTCATAATAATCTTTAAAAGTTGTTTTCCTTATAATAATATTTTAATTGTGTATATTGTTCTCCTGGTTCTGGTTACTTTACTCTGTATCAGTTCCTAGAGGTCTTCCCAGATTTCTCTGAAACTATCTCCTTCATCATTTCTTACAGCCCAATAAGTCCATCACATTCAGATATCATAATTTTTCAAGTCATTCCCCAATACTATCATTGCTTTCTAAAGGGCATGAAAATGAATTGCTCTAATGCTCCAGTCACAGTTCCTGTGACCCTCCAGACAAAGCTTCCCTTCTATGGCCACCAATTCCCTACATATATATGTTATGTCCCCTCTTAAAATAGAATCGGGGCAGCTAGGTGGCACAGTGGATAGGGCACCAGCCCTGAATTCAGGAGGACCTGGGTTCAGGTCTGGTCTCAGACACTTGACACTTACTGGCTGTGTGATCCTGGGTGGGTCACTTAACCCTCATTGCCCCACAAAAACAAACAAACAAAAACCAACCAACCAAACAACAAAAATAACAACAACCCAGAATCGACTTGAGGGAAAGTATTCCCTCACTTTTGTATTTGTATCTGTAGTACTCAGTACCACACCTGGCACATAGTAAGTCCTTAATAAATGTCTTTTCATTTATTCATTCATTCAAACATTATGCTTCTTGTCAAATAAGAAAAAAAGAGTTAGTATAATCAAATGTTTCAAGAGGAATATATTTTTTAACCTCATGCCCCTAGATGCTGAATACCAAGGCAGATAATAGAGGAAAGAACTATTTTATGACGGCCTCTGGTGTTATTGGTCTCACTTTTCAGAGTGAGGAATGGGCAATATAAGACAAGGTTATGGCTAAAGTCAAGAATACTGTATTACTGGCAATGCACTCTATCCCTGACTCAGAGGCTATTGTGAGGACCCTCACATTTCCTCTATCTCATTATAAAACCAAAAGGTCAACTAGGATCAACAAACAGATATTTCTCATAGTTTAAATGCTTCTACTTTAGAAAAGGAAGCTAATTGCTTGAAGATGCTTAAACACCTTACCCTTAAATAGAAGTTAAAGCATCATATGTGAAATCATGCCAAATTTTAGCCTTGAATAAGTCACTAGGTCAAACCGAGGAACTGGGAAGAGATCCCAGAACTGTTGATTATATTAACTCCCCTTTGGTCTTCCATCCACATTTCCTGTCCTGCTCCTTTGCTTTCATTCTATAGACTAGGCCTGGTGATCATGTTCCTTTTCTGTTGTATACTTTTTCATCATGTAACAGAAATTTAGAGCTAATCAATATAAAGTGTATTATGAACTGTCAAGTCCACCTTCTTCATTTTGCAGATAAGAAAGTAAAGGTCTAGTGAGATCAAGTAACTTGCCCAGGATCACAAAGTGACAGAACTAGTTCTTAGGCCAGTTTGCTTTCTGTTATATATGACAACATTTTTTAATTTTCATTTTTTTAAAAAAAATTTCGAGTTCCAAATTCTCTCCCTCTCTTTAGCTCCTCCTCCACACATTGAGAAAGCAAGCAATATGATACAATTATGTATCTGATGTTATGCAAAACATATTTCCACATTAGGCACACTGGGGGAAAAAAGCAAGAAAAATAAGTTCCACTTTGCATTTAGAGTTCATCAGTTTTCTCTCTGGAGGTAGATAGCATTTTTCATCAGGTGTCCTTTGAAATTGTTGTGGTTCATTGTATTGATCAAAGTAGCTAAGTCTTTTACAGATAATTATTGCTACAACCATGCTGTCACTGTGTATAGTGTTCTACTGGTTCTACTCACTTCACTTTGAATCACTTTGCATATCTTCCCATGTTTTTCTGAAACCATCTTGTACATCATATTTTATAGCACAATAGTATTCCATCATGAGCACATATCGCAACTCATCCAGCCATTGGCTCAATTGATGGAAATCCCCTCAATTTCTAATTCTTTGCCACCACAAAAAGAGCCATTAGGTATATTTTATACATATAAGTCCTTTGTTTCCTTTGATCTCTTTGTGATGATTGATTGTTGTCCTTCATTCTTGAAGAATTCCAAAATGACATCATTATGTTGGAATCAAGTTACAGTGTATACAGCCATGACTGATTAGACTAATATGAGCTTGGAATTCCCTACAACAGGTCAGGCACAAACAGACCATATGGACATTTGGAGTGAATATATCTCTAAATTTTCTCATTTCATGTTTCTTTTGAGCTACTGTCATTCTGCTTTGCTCATAGAGCACAGTGACTCTTTTGTTATAGGCACACCATGCTAGGTAGGTTCTTGCCAGTGTCTCTGATGTCATGAAATCAATTCCAAAGTTCTTCAGAGAAATCTTCAGTGTCTTTGTATTGCTTTTTCTGACTACCATGTGAGTACCTTCCTTGTATGAGTTCTCATAAAATAGTCTTTTGGGCAAACATAGATTTTAGCATTCAAACAATGTGGCCAGCCCATCAGAATTGTGCTCTCTGAAGTGGAGTCTGAATGCTTTCCAATTTAGCTTGAGAAAGCACCCTACTGTCTGGTACTTTATCTTGCCAGGTGATCTTTAGAATCTTCCCAAGACAATTCAAATAGAAATGATCCAGGTTCCTGGCATGACACTGGTAGACTGTCCAGGTTTCGTAGGCATACAACAATGAGGTCAGCATGGTGATTCTGTAGACATTTAGTTTGGTAGTCAGTCTCTTACCTCTCCTCTGCAATACTTTCCTTTGGAGGCTCCCAAACACTGATCCAGTTCTGGCAATGCATGCATCAATCTCATCATCCATGTGTATATGCCTGGGACTGCCAAGGTAAGTGGAACTTATGCACAGTATTCAAAATTTATCTTTGGAATTCTTTGGGATACACTCCTAGTTGTGGCATTGGTGGGTGAAAGGGTACGCACAGATTTATAGCCCTTTGCGTACAGTTCCAAATTGTTATACAGAATGGTTGAATCACTTCACAGTTCTACCAACAGTGCATTACTATACCTATTTTTACATACCCCTTTTAGTATTTATCATTTTCTTTTTCTGTATGAGACAACTTCCTAATTCTCACTATCTGTTGCCAAGTTTTTTTTTTCTTTGTTGTTGTTTATCCTTTTAGGGAGAAAGAAGAAGTAAAATGAAATTCTGGATCTTTAGTGCCTCATCTATCATGTTACAGCATATATCAAATATGAAAATTTTGCAATAGGGGTACCCACAACCCTTCATTATAGAAGGGATGTGAGTGTGCTTTGACAAGAATCTAGAACTATCTGTTAAAAGGAATAAACACTAATTATATTGTCTATGTCATGGAATTGTTATGAAGAAAGGAAAAAGTAATAATCTCTGTGAGAAAAGCATAGTGTCCTTGGATGTCAGCACCCTGGGGCAAAGCACTGTTGGCTCTGTTCAAGTTGTGACTTCAGGAAAAGCCCCTGGGAACTATAAATCACTGTGTAAATGTGAACTATAATCCTTATTGTTATTTCCATTTTAAGAAAGATATTTGTTTACATTCTGTTATTTTCAGATACATCCCTAATAGAATATAATCCACTTGAAATCAGGGAATTTCTCAATTTCTATTTTGCACCCCCCCCCCTCCATACCTAGCACATTGTATGACCCAATAAGTGCTTAGTAAATTCTTGGTGTTTAATTGATTAAGGTTCAGGTGCACTTTTTAAGTGATAGCATTAGTAATATCATGTGTGAATGTGAAATATAAACACAAACATGCAATAGACCACACTGCTAATTTTCTTTAGGACTCATGATTAATCAGTCAAAAGACATTTATGAAGCATCTACTATATTCTAGACACTGTTCTAGGTGTTAGAAATAGAGTGGCAACATTTACACACACAGAGAATAATTACAATATAAATATATTTGTGTGTATCCACACATTTAAATGTGTGTATCTATAGATGGTTTGCCTAAAGATCTATCTATCTATCTATCTATCTATCTATCTATCTATCTATCTATCTATCTATCTATCTATCTATCTATCTATCTATATTCTTCAGATATAGTGTCTACGTGTGTGTGTAAGACAGACACAGAGAGACAGAGAGAGAAAGAGAGACACAGGTACACACACACACACACACACACACACACACACACAGACTTGTGGGTGGAATAGGTAGAGGTGATCTGGGATATGGCTTGTCTTTGCTGAAATTATGAGGAGGTTTGTGCTGGTCCCACCAAAAGCCCATTAGGGAGTAGGAAGGAGGGGCAGATAGAATCCAGAATCACCAGGGCTGAATTTCTCTCTCTTCCAGTCTCAGAGAATGGATATCAAGCTAAAATTGTACCTATCTGTCACCCTTCAAATACCTTTAGATTAGGGGTATGATTCAAAGGGGTTCAGAACAAAAGCTGCTCCCAATATATTGTTGGATTCTGATTTTTAATCCATTCTGCTATCCATTTCCATTTAATGGGTGTGTTCATCCCATTCACATTCAAAGTTATAATTACTATTTGTGAATTTCCCTCCATCTTATTTTTACTCACTATCTTACTTCTCAGCTTCTCTTTTATTCTATCTATTACCTTATCTTCTCCCCTTACCCTCTAAAAATATGGAATGCTTCATGAATTTGTATGTCATCCTTGCACAAAGGCCATGCTAATCTTCTCTTTATCATTCCAGTTTTAGCATATGTTCTGCCAAAGAAAGCACCCCTGATCACTCAAGATGGAGTGCAGCCCTCAGCTTATAATTGCCAGTTTAGATGCTTTTGCCAAATGCTAGGTACACAAAAGATTATCACGAATAGCTAGGAAACTTCTTTATCAAAAAAGTAGCAAATGGAAATCTGAGAAATACAGATTAGACTACATCAAAGATTACACAACAGTAAATAAATTGGCAACAGGATGTTCAAATCCAGTTCAAATCAAAGAAGAGAAAGATCTCACTTAGGGAGAATACACTCAACAGTAATCTGTAAAGCTGCAGGGCTAGAAATCAGGGGATAGGACAAGGGAAACAAAGGGGACACTGCTTCCTTACACATCTGTAGTTTGAGGGTTCCAGTCTGCCATTCAAAATTCCAAACCTCAATTCTCTTCTCTCTCAATGTATCTTTCTCTTTAGGTCACCTTCAAAGTCTCTATCCAACCAACTGAAATAAATCCTTCCTCACCATCTCAGAACTCTCTTATTCAATCAGAAGTTGCATTCCTTTACACATACATAGCGCAAAGCTATCCCTTAGGAAAACTGCCCACCTTCCTTGCATGGCAGTGGATGTTACATACATAAAAGGGAGTTGTATCTAGCTAGCCAAGCATCGGGAGGTTGAAGTCTCAAGGACTGGTGACTTTTGCCAATCTCTGTTCTTTACTTTCCCTCACGGTTTGCTCTGGTTCTTGATTAAACTGTTTCCTAAACAGGGAAACTAGGCTCTCGATGATTCAGTTCTAGTCCCACCTCAGATTCTCTATTCTTGGCTCTGACCTAAGGGGTCTCTCCCCAAGAGGGAAGGAAGAAGTGAAAATGGCACCCAGAATACAAAAATGAATCAGTTATGGAAACAATTTTATTCTCACACGCAGAAAAGGAAATGTTAAGCAATAAAGGACTGACTATATGACCACAATTACTTAAAAGATTAGTAAGAGAACTCTGTAGAGACATTTGCAATAGGGCTATTCATTAGCTACTTAACATTTTACTTCCCTGGGTACAGCTCTGTGTAAATGGAATCTTTTCTTTCTACTACTTTTTCTGTGATGCATTACCCCCATATCTCATTACGACTGTCACTATTGCCACTGCAACTACCCTAGTAGCAGATATACAACTGCTTAGGTGCTCAAGAAGGAGAGAAGACACTAGCTGCTCTTTTTCTGATACAAGTATTTTATTTTTTTCCAGTTACATGTAAAGATAGTTCTAAACATTGGTTTATACAAGCTTTCCAATTTCAGATTTTTCTCCCTCCCTCCCCTCTCTCCCCCCTCCCCTAGACAGCATGTAATCTTATGTATATATATATATATATATATATATATATATGTATGTATATATATAAAACATTAAACATATTTATGCATTAGTCATGTTTATAAGAGAAAAATCAGAGCAATGAGGAAAAACCTCAAAATAGAAATACAATAGCACCAAAAACAAAAGAAATAGTATGTTTCAATCAGCATCTATACTCCACAGTTCTTTTTTTTTCTACCTGGATTTGGAGATCCTCTTCCATCATGAGTCCCCTGGAACTCTTCTCTACCACTGCATTGGTGAGAAGAATGTAGTCCATCACAGTAGATCAACACACAATGTTGATGATACTGTGTACAATGTTCTTCTGGTTCTCCTCATCTCACTCATCATCATCCCATGCAAGACCCTCCAGGTTTCTCTGAACTCCTCCTGCTCATCGTTTCTTACAGCACAATAGTATTCCATTACATTCATATACCACAACTTGTCCAGCCATTCCCCAATTGATGGGCATCCCCTCAAATTCCAATTCCTTGCCACCACATAAAGAGCAGCTATAAATATTTTTGTACATGTGGGTCCTTTTCCCTTTTCCATGATCTCTTTGGGGAAAAGACCCAAAAGTGGTATTGCTGGGTCAAAGGGTATGGACAGCTTTATCGCCCTTTGGGCATAATTCCAAATTGCTCTCCAGAATGGTTGGATCAGTTCACAGCTCCACCAATAATGCATTAGTATTCCAATTTTTCCACAGCTTCTCCAACATTTATTATTTTCCTTTTTTGTCATTTTAGCCAATCTGATAGGTGTCAGGTGGTACCTCAGAGTTGTTTTAATTTGCATCTCTCTAATCATTAGTGATTTAGAGCATTTTTTAATATGGGAATAGATAGCTTTGATTTCTTCATCAGAAAACTGCCTGTTCATATTCTTTGACCATTTCTGAATTGGGCAATAACATGGATTCTTATAAATTTGATTTAGTTCCCTATATATTTTAGAAATGAGCCCTTTATCAGAAGTACTGGCCATAAAAATTGTTTCCCAGATTTCTGCCTCCCTTCTAATTTTGGATGCATTGCTTCTGTTTGTACAGAAACTTTTTAATTTAGTGTAATCAAAATCAACCATTTTGCATTTTATAATATACTCTATCTCTTGTTTGGTCATAAACTGTTCTCCTTTCCAAAGATCTGAAAGGTAGACTATTCTTTCCTCTCCTAATTTATCTATGGTATCACCTCTTATGTCTAAATCATGTATACATTTTGACCTTATTTTAGTATAAGGTGTAAGATGTTGGTCTATGACTAATTTCTGCCATACTCTCTTCCAGTTTTCCCAGCAGTTTTTGTCAAATACTGATTTCCTATCCCAGAAGCTGGAGTCTTTGGGTTTATCAAACACTACATTACTAGTGTAATTTACTACTGTGTCTCCTGTGGCTAGCCTATTCCATTGATCCTCCACTCTATTTCTTAGCCAGTACCAGATAGTTTTGATAACTGCCGATTTATAGTAGAGCTCCAGATTTGGTAGAGCTAACCCACCTTCCTGTGCATTTTTTTTTTATTATTTCCCTTGATATTCTCGACTTTTTGTTTTTCCAGATGAATTTTGTTATTATTTTTTCTAGCTCCATAAAATAATTTTTAGGTAGTCTGATTGGTATGGCACTGAATAAGTAAATTAATTTAGGTAGAATTGTCATTTTTACTATATTAGCTCTGCCTATCCATGAGCTATTGCGATCTTTCCAATTATTTAGATCTGATTTGATTTGTGTGAAAAGTGTTTGGTAATTGTGTTTATAGAATTCCTGGGTTTGTCTTGGCAAGTAGACTCCCAAGTATTTTATATTATCTACCGTTACTTTAAATGGAATTGAGATCTCATAAGATCTGATTGGTTCCAAAGAAAAGAAGACAAAACAATACTAGCAGTCTGGCTCTAGTGGACTCTAGGAACTATCTAGCCTCTAGGTTTTATAGATGAGAATGGTCACTCAGTCATTCAATAGCTATTTATTTTGTACTAGGCACTGTGCTGAATGCTAGAGATACAAAAAAAAAAAAAACCCACAAGATGTTCCCTGTCCTCAAGGAGTTCACAATCTAAGGCTAAGACAACAAGCAAACAAATATGTACAAACAGGCTAGATATAGGATAAATAGGAAATGATTGAGAGGAAAGACACTAGAATTAAGAGTGGTTGGGAAAGACTTTATGTGAGAGCATCCATATTCATTGAGGTCAGCAAGAAGGAGACACCTAATGGACAGGGATTTCTCTGCTGGTATAGCCAAAGTTCTAGTTCAGCTATCCATTTCACAGTTAACACTGTCATCATGACTAACAGGTAGCAGTCAGAAGATTTCCTTCTCCTTTAAAATATATTTTATATTTAATTTATGGAATAAAACAAGCATTTCAATTAACATAGTAAAATAAAAAAAGATGATTACACATGAAACTGCAAATCTACTAAGGACAACTTGCTATTCCTTTCAAATATGCAACAAATTATCATATAAATTTATTTTTTTCCCTTTTGGCTACCATCAGACACAAATACGTGTGTATGTATGTATGTGTGTATACATACTTGTGTATATATGCATATCTACGTGTGTGTGTGTGTGTGTGTGTGTGTGTGTGTGAAATTATACTGTATTTACTTTTATTGACCAGTTCTTTCTCTGGATGCAGATAGTATTTTTCTTCATACGTCCTTTACAGTTAATTTGTGTATTTATAATAGACAAAATAACTTATTCACTCAAAGTCATTCTTAAAACAATATTGCTGTTACTGTATACCATATATAGGATTTCTGTGCCTTTTCTGAAGTGAAGGGAAGAGGAAGGGAAGTCCTTTATCATGCATCTCTAAAAGAGTACTGCATAGAACAGGGAGTTTCATTTGAGAGGCTTTTTTTAAGGCACAAGTTCAAGCATGATCTTCTACATGAAGCCTATTCTGAGAACACTATGCTAGTGTGCTCCCTTTCTAATGCCCACATATATGGTAGCTCTATTGAAAATAAATCTATATATGTATATGAATATGTATATGTACACATATGGTCTATATAGAGGTTTTATGTATGTATACATATTATGTATTTATATATACATATATGTAAATACATACATATAGAATGTGTGTTTGTGTATAGGTGTATACATGTGCATGTGTATGTGTATAGATATAGACATAGGCATACATATACATATGCACATACAGACATGCATACATGCATGTGTATATATGTGTGTATATCACAATTCAGTTGGTATTCCTGGTTCTTTTTACTTTTTTGCACAGGTAAAATACCATTGAAGTCAAAAGTTGGCTCCTTTTAAAAATTTTCAGCAGTATGCTTTTCAATGGCATATGTATGGATCCATAACTCCTTAAATAGCATAAGCTGGGCAACATTCTGTGTTTTATTTAACTCTATATGACTCTGAGTAGAAATTAGTCATTATATTTTTCTATTATTCCTTGTTGCATAAAGAATAGAGTTGGGCTTGAAGTCAGGAATACCGAGGCTCAAATCTTACCTCACACGATGAGCTGGGTGTCTCTACGAAGTCACTCTCTGGTCCTTCAACTGTAAAAAGGACACAATAAGTATCTAAGTCCTAGGGTTCTTGTGAAGTTCAAATGTGATCACATATATAAAGTGTTTTATAAACCTTAGGGTACTATTTCAATTATTAGTATTTTTTCCTTCCTGAGCAGCACATTAGTCATAGACCTTCAGTTGGCTGAAATCATCAGAGGCCTCTACCACCTATGGAAAAAAATGTACTAAAACCCATGAGATTTTTGGCATTTTTCCTGAAAAACATGGATGAATCTTAGAGGACATTTCCTCAGAACTTGTTGATTTTCTTTGACATGATAATTTCTCAGGCTAATTCTTTGAAGTGCAAATATTGCCTTTCTCTGGCAATTATGTCAAAAAGACTAAAGGAGCTTAAATAGCATAACGGGAGAACATCACATTAATTAGACATTTAGGGATAAGAAATTGAAAAGCAAATTAATTATATGCCACCACTTTTTAATGGGAACTAAGGTGAAGAATTTCTTGGAAAGACTCAGAGGTTCTAGGATGTACATGAGCCACGTACAAAGTTTGCTAATTTCCAAAGAAAAACTGCTAATAGCTTTACCAGGGGTATGACCAGCCCTAACTGCCTCCTCCTCCTGCTCTTCTCAAGCAGACTTTTGCTTCGAATAGAGGGGGCAGTCAGAATGTAAAGGAAAGCCAGACTGTAGCTATTGAGTCAAAAGGGAGCTGGCCAGAGTTTTTTTTTTTGGGGGGGGGAGGAGAAAATACACAGCTGCTCACATGAGTTTCAGGGTGAAGATGAGGAGTTACTGTGTAAATGGACTGGTATTTCCTGGGCATGTCTTGATAGATTTTTAGGTCTTCCCATAGTCATTTATGTTTCACTATTTGTATTTGGCAGTTGTAAGTCTACATAAACCTTGTGTCTTCACCTCTGTGTCTAGCAGCCGGTGGGACCTAATCTAGATAACGCTTCCAATGTACATTCTTCAATTCCCACTACATTCCCTGGCCCAGTTTTCCACACTCCTGGCTCTGGTTAATCCTGATTCATAGTCTGCACTGGCTGAAGTGTTCCGGATGGAAATCATTTACACCACAGAAAGGAAAGCAGAAGTGGGGCATCTCCCTCAGCTTCTAGACTTTGTGCTAAGTAAGAACCCTTAGTGCCTTTGCGTACTATTAGCAGGTGGCAGCAGAACTAAGCACTGGTCAGAGCATTTGTGTGACAGGCAGTCCAGATGTGATTTAAAGAACTTTATATCTAGTATACATGATGGAAGAAAATCCAAAAGTAACAGAAAATATAGTTCTTTATGGTGAAGACAATTGAACACAAGAGAAAAAAAACAAAAGAATATATTCACAGAAATATTTATGTTGCCTTAATAAACAATGAAAATATATACACGATGGGGGGCAGCTAGGTGGTGCAGTGGATAAAGCACCGGCTTTGTATTCAGGAGGACTTGAGTTTCAATCCGGCCTCAGACACTTGACACTAGCTGTGTTACCCTGGGCAAGTCACTTAACCCCCATGGCCCCGCCAAAAACACACACACACACACACATATATATATATATATATATATATATATATATATATATATATATATATATATATATATATATATATACACACACACACACACACATATATATACATACGTACATACATATATACATATATACACGATGATACTGGCCTCCTGGCTGTTCCACGAATAAGACACTCTATTTCTCCACTCAGAGAATTTTCTCTGATTGTTTCTCAAGCCTGTAATAGTCTTCTTCCTCTCCAGATACTGACTTTCCTTGCTTTTATTTAAATTCCAACTAAATTTACTATCTACAAGACGATTTCCCTAAAACCTCTTAATTCCAGTGCTTTCTCTCTTTTAATTAATAATTCTTCTGTATATAGCTTTCTTCATATATATTTGTTTGCATGTTTGCATACAATCCCCCTTATATTGTAAACTCCTTGAGGGCAAGGACTATCTTGCCTCTTTTTGTATCCCCATTACTCCTCACAGTGACTGGCCCATAGTAAGTGCTTAATAAATGTTTATTGAATTGCATTGAATTGAAATGCAGAAAGGAGAGGCATCAAAGGAACAAAGAATATTAGAGCAGGAAGGGGCCTTAGAAATCATTTGATTGAACCCAAGTATTTTATAGATCAAGAATCTGAGATCCATAGAGTTGAAATGACTTGCCCAAGGTCACAGGAACAGTAAATAGCAGCAGGATTTGAATTCAAGTTCTCTGACTCCAGATGTATAACTCTTAATAGTTGTTTGACCATGGGCAAGTCACCTAACTTCTTTGAAGTTCAGTTTCTCCACCTATAAAATCCCATATGGGGTTGTGATCAGAACTCTAGATCTTTTTGTCACTTTCAATTTTATTGATGTGTCTTGTTTTCACATTGCATATCTCTAGAGTTAACTTCCACTTCATGAACAGTCTCTTGTAACAAAGTAAAATGATTAAATACAACTAATATTAGAATGATTTCATCTAAAAAGTCATGAGGCATTTCACAGTTGTGGAAACCTCTATTAAAAAAATAATAAAATCTATTTACTCTCCCTGCCATTTTCTACCCCATTTCTAAAGAAAATAAAAAACAAATTTCTTGTCACAAATATACATAGTCAAGCAAAACAAATTTCCCCAATGGATATACACACATATACACACTCTCTATACACACATACATGTATGTACATGTGTGTATGCATGTACAATATACATACACACATGTATATGGTATATGTGTATTTCATTCTGACCCTAAATCTATCATCTCTTGTAACAAATAGCATGTTTCATCATTGGTCCTCTAGAATCATAAGCACTCATAGCCATCTTTTTTTTTTTTTTTTAGTGAGGTGATTGGGGTTAAGTGACTTGCCCAGGGTCACACAGCTAGTAAGTGTTAAGTGTCTGAGACCAGATTTGAACTCAGGTACTCCTGACTCCAGGGCTGGTGCTTTATCCACTGCGCCACCTAGCTGCCCCGACTCATAGCCATCTTATTGATCATAGTTCTCACAGCTTTTAAAGTTGTTTTTTATAATATTGCCTTTGTATAAATTATTATCTTGGTTCTACTAATTTCATTTTTCATTGGTTTATAAAAGTCTTCAGAATGATTCATTTTTATATTATTAATGTTATATTATAAATTGTTCTGATTCTGCTCACTTCATTCTGCATTAGTTCATATAAGTTTTCCCACATTTCTTTGAAATCATCTATTTCCTAATTTCTCACAAGACAATAGTGCTCCATAATATTCACAAGTTATTCATCCATTGATGGATATCCATTAGTTTTCAAGTTTTTTGCCACCACAAAATAGATTATATAAATATATTTGTATATAAAGTACCGTTTCCTTTTTTCTTGATTTCTTTTGGCCATAGGCCTCCAGTGATATTGGTTTAGCTGGGTCAACAGTGTTTAATACTTTTTTGTGTATACATTATACATATAATTACAAATTGCCTTCTATACTTATTCTACCAATTCTCAGGTGTAGCAACAGTGCATCAAGATTGGGTGATATTTGGATAGTGTAAGCCTCATAGGAGAAGAGGTTGTTAAATGATAGTCATAGGGGTAGCTAGGTGGTGCAGTGGATAGAGCACTGGCCCTGGAGTCAGGAGGACCTGAGTTCAAATCTGATCTCAGACACATCACTCTTACTAGCTGTGAGACCCTGGGCAAGTCACTTAACCCCAATTGCCTCACACACACACACAAAAATGATAGTCATAGATAGCGAATCTGGAAGACACAAAGGACAGCAAAGAGTATTCCAACTCTCCCATCATAATATGAGTCAAAGGGAAAGAAAATGTAGTCAATATTAGAAAGGCCAGTAAGAGAAGCCATATAATCAGGAAGGAACCTGTTTTCACAGAAAGTGGAATAAATCGGTTAAGGAACAGGTTTATGATGAAAGCAAGTTTGGTCATTACAGAGAGTCCATTTGAAAGATCAAGCACCTCTGGGTTAGGTGATTGGCAGTAGGGTTGAATGTGGTTGAATTGGGAAAAAAATAAAGAAGCAGATAGATAGTGATGGGGAAGGAGGGTTGAACATCAACATTTGGAGATTCAATATCTTATCCTTTATATCTGATCATTTCTCAAGTCTTGTCAATTCTGCCTCTACAATATATCTCATAATCCTCACCCTTTTCCTCCATTCCCATGGTTACTACACTAGTTCAAAGGTCTCATCTAGTCTCCTAATTAGACTCTGCTGTCAAGCTCTACCCTTTCCATTCCATCTTCCACATAGCTGTTGAATGGATTTTTCTAAAGCACAAGTCTGACTGTGTTTCTCCCCTACTCAAGAAGTTATTATGACTTCCAAATACCTTTAGACTCAAACACGAACTTCTTTGTTTTGTATTTAAAGCCTCTCACAATCTGACTCAACTCCTCCAGGATCATTATCTTTCACTCTATGTTCCAGTCAAACTGGTTGGCTTGCTAAATTGTTATTCCATCTCCCATCTTCATCATACTGTTCCTCATATCTAAAAAGCTTTCTTTCTCCATCTCTAATTGGCAGAATACCTATAGTCTTTCAAAGCTCAGCTAAAATGCTATCTTTTATCCCAATTCTTCTAATTCCTCATGCCCAAACCCAGAAATATCATCATATATATTGTATTTATTGGTTATTTATATTATTGTTTATATGTTTATATTATTTATATATTCAATATAATATATTGCATTCTATATTAAATATATTATAAATAGTAAATATATGTTAGAAGTATATATTTAATATATTATATTTTGTGTTATAGTATTATGTATTATATTTATATTTTCATGCATAATACCCATGTGTATATTCATACGTATGTGTGTATGTGTGTATATATGTATACACAAACATACACACATATACCCCAATAGTATATATGCCATTTGAGTGCAGGAATACTTTTGTTTTTGCATTTCTATTAATAATGCTTAGCACATTGTATGTACTTAATAAATGTTTGTTGCTTAATTGAAAAATTCAAAATAGTGGCTATTAATTTTTTCAGTATTCAACAACCTTTCGATATTCGACAAGTGCCTTCTCTGTGCTGGACCCTCTTCTAGGTACTGGAGATAGAAGGTGATAAAATAGTTTCTGACCTTAAGGATTTTATACTCTACTGATCATATCTTTTTACCTTATGTATATAATTGATTAATGACTTTGATAAGAGACTTGAGTAATTCTTCATTTTGCAAAGATATAGTATCTTTATTTATTTATTTATTTTTTTACATATAAGGTATTTTACTTTTTCCGTTACATGTAAAGATAGTTCTCAACTTTTGTTTATACAAGCTTTACAATTTCAGATTTTTCTCCCTCCCTCCCCTCCCTCCCCCCTCCCCTAGACAGCAGGTAATCTGATATAGGTTATATCTATATAAAAGATATAGTATCTTACAAGTTCTTACCATTAACCCACTGAATCTGACTTGTTTCAATGATTTTTTTAATTCTTGCTGTTTGTAAGCTTCCAAAATCTTTACATACGAGTCAACCTTCTCCATCCTTCCTGCTGAACACATCCACATATACATACATACATACATACATACAAAACATAAGAAACAGAGTTCCATATATTTTCCTTCTAATAGTTGGAGACATCCCAGGCACTTCTTGTCTTGCCTGGCATATGGCATTTAGGGTGAGGCAAGTAATCACTTAGCCCTGGCTGCTATTACATTTACAATCACTTTCCATTTGCACTGGAAAGAACACATCTGTAATTAATCTTACTGTGGAGTGACTTTTTCTACCTTGTTGGTGACATGTTGAAATCAATCATCATTTGCCTAATGGTACAACCTTTCCTGAGATGAGTATTATCTTGTCTAGGTACTCGTCCTACCATTTTTGCTGGCTAGGGTTTTTTAGTTTGGTAATGATATACAAAAAAACCCAGCTATATACTTACATAGTCTTGTCATTCGTTGATTTAGGAAGAATTTGACAGAATCCCTTGGCCATCAAGATACCTATCATTCATTCTGTCACATCGATATCAAGCAACTGTACTTACTGACTTCTGAAGTCTTCTGGTTAGATTAAGCAAGATACTTTAACAGTCAATTTATGCAAAGGGCAATTAAAACTATTGATAGTGTGCCAGGACACTGTGGGTTGCAAGAGCCAAATTACTCATACTAATAAAAATAAGGTCGTGGTGGGGAACCCCTGACTTCTGTGGGTGGATTTCTCTGCTTGCCACAGAGAATGTCCCAAGGGAGAAGGATGTACTGAAATAAACATGAGGTAGTTGCATCAATCTCAAAATCTTATTAAAAGTCTTTTGAGTTGTCTATAGAGGTTTGAAGAACCTTCTTGGTAGTTTGGTTCATTCTGGAAATTCCACCCCTTCTTAATCATTTCAATATAGGTTTTGGGGGGGTGCCTTCCTTCCTTCCTTCCTTCCTTCCTTCCTTCCTTCCTTCCTTCCTTCCTTCCTTCCTTCCTTCCTTCCTTCCTTCCTTCCTTCCTTCCTTCCTTCCTTCCTTCCTTCCTTCCTTTCTGAAATTAGGACTAAATCAATTATCCCTGAATACATTCCAGAGCTAGTCCTAATATTTCATTTTCTGAGTAGGAGCAGGTCTGAGTCTAGAGTGGTCTCTGAGAGTAAAATGCTTTCATCTTTTAGGTTTATTATTATTTGTATCACTCTATACATAATCCTGGAACATTTAGAACGCCCTGAGATTTAGAGATAATCACTGGGGTCATCTTTTTTTTTCATTTTGTTTCCAGCATGTGTTTATTAGACATTTTAAAGTACATTTTTCTCCAAGGTAATTTTGTATTTCTGGCATGGTCACTGCTTTCCCACTCTTCTCTATTACCTCTTTCATCCTAAATGCCATTTTTAGCAAGAGAAGAAAACATTTTTCATTAGCCCTATAAAGACTCTGATTGTATTTGTATTGTATGTATGTATTTTTTAAGTTGGGGGTTAGGGTAGTGGTTATATCATTAATTATAAAATCTGCATTAATTAAATTTTTATCATAAAAGTATTTTATTATTTTCTAGTTATATGAAGAGATAGTTTACAACATTTGTTTTTATAAGATTTCTAGTTCTAAATTTTTCTCCCTCACTCCCCTCCCTACCCTCTCCCCAAGACAGCAAGCAATCCAATATAGGTTATATATGTACAGTCACATTAAACATTTCTGCATTAGTCATGTTGTGAAAGAAGAATAAGAACAAAAAGGAAAAACCTCAAGAAAGAAAACAGTAAAACCAAAAAATTAGAAACAGTATGGTTGAATCTGCATCTAGATTCCACAGTTCTCCATTTTTGGATTTGGAGAGCATTTTTTATCATGAGTCCTTTGGAATTATCTTGGACGATTATATTGCTGAGAAGAGTCAAGTCTATCACAGTTGATCATCACACAATGTTGTTGATACTGTTTACAATGTTCTCCTGGTTCTGCTCATCTCACTCAGCATCAATTCATGTAAGTCCTTCCAGGTTTCTCTGAAATCTGCCTACTCATCCTTTCTCACAGCACAATACTATTCCATTACTTTCATATATCACAACTTTTTTAGCTATTCTCCAATTGATGGGCATCCCCTCAATTTCCAATTCTTTACCAACACTAAAGAGCAGCTATAAATATTTTTGTACATGTGGGTTCTTTTCTCTCTTTTATGATCTCTTTGGGATAAAGACCTAATAGTGGTTTTATAGCCCTTTGGACATAGTTCCAAATTGCTTTCCAGAATGTTTGGATCAGTTCACTGCTCCACCAACACCACATTAGTGTTCGAATTTTTCCACAGCTTCTCCAACATTTATTATTTTCCTTTTTTGTCATATTAGTCAATCTGACAGGTGTGAAGTGGTACCTCAGAGTTGTTTTAATTTGTATTTCTCTAATCAATCGTGATTTAGAGCATTTTTTCTTATGGTAATAGCTTTGATTTCTTCATCTGAAAACTGACTATTCATATCCTTTGGCCATTTCTCAATTGGGGAATGACTTGCATTCTTATAAATTTGATTTAGTTCCCAATATATTTTAGAAATGAGGCCTTTATCAGAAACACTGGTGGTAAAGTTGTTTCCCAGCTTTCTGCTTCCCTTCTAATTTTGGTTTCATTTCTTCTGTTTGTACAAAACCTTTTTAATTTAATGTAATCAAAATCATCCATTTTGCATTTCATGATATTCTCTATCTCTTGTTTGGTCATAAATTGTTCTCCTCTCCATAGATATGAGAGGTAAACTATTCCTTCCTCCCCTAATTTACCTATGGTATCACCTTTCATGGCTAAGTCATGTACCCATTTGACCTTATTTTAGTACATGGTGTATAATTAACTTTTTTTGTTTGGTTGGTTTTTGGTTTTTGTGGGGCAATGGGGGTTAAGTGACTTGCCCAGGGTCACACAGCTGGTAAGTGTCAAGTGTCTGAGGCTGAATTTGAACTCAAGTACTCCTGAATCCAGGGCTGGTGCTTTATCCACTGTGCCACCTAGCCGCCCCTATAATTAACTTTTTAAAGAAGGAAAATATCTATCATTTTAATGTGTTCTAGTGCTTTTTCATGGACATGATACTTGATTAATATAGCATGCCCAGGGTCACACAGCCAGTAAGTGTCAAGTGTCTGAGGCCGGATTTGAACTCAGGTCCTCCTGAATCCAGGGCCGGTGCTTTATCCACTGTGCCACCTAGCTGACCCTGTTTCAGATTTTCAGTGATGAAATCTCAATCTGTAGCTTTCTTTCTCACACACAAATAGCTTTTGGCCTGTAGGTGAGCCACTTTTTCATATACAATCTCTATTAAATCAAAAGCAAGCTCTGTGTGAGTATGCAGGGCAAAGTTTAGTCTGCAGGCCTCTGAAACAGCAAAATGATCACCCCATTTTTCTCATACCACATGCCATAAATTTTAAAAAGATTATGCCAAATTAACTTTCACATGTATTCCCTAGTTCATACTGGGGGATAATTTTTATCTTGAAAAAATAATGTTTTGGTCCAAGTACAAATGAGTGATTTTCCCATAATGTTGTATAGGTTTTATTGGAGCCAGACTATGACAAGCAGCCAAATTGGATGAGTAGTAAATGACATACACTTCCTATTGAGCATCCCAGCTACCTCACATTCTGGAGGATTTTATATCATCACATCCTACTTGGGTTCTGTGGGGCTATTCCACTGGAAGTTGTTACATATCTATTTCTCATGTTAAGGATGAAAAATGTTTCATTTCTGATTTTATTGAAAAGTTCTCATGGTAATTGTTGTGGCAGTTCATCCAGGAGTTAATTAAAAACCAACTTCTTAGTGCTTACATCAGGTAGAACATTGTTCTATGCTATTATTAGGAAAGGGTTTAGAGCATGGACATGTTTTTCTGGAACTTCTGAAATTCTATCTCTCCTACTTCTTCCAATACTCTAATTCCTATCCACCTCAGCTTTAACCCTCCACAGTCCCTTCCATTCCACTTTGTCATCTGGAAGCACCACTGTGTTCTTTAATAAATTCTCCTTCATCCTGACTCTCTTTTCTTTATATTCATGCTACTTTCTTGCACCCATGGAAACAAAGTTCTCTCCAGAAGACATTGAATCCCCAGTTATCTTCTCCAGTGATATTGTTGTTGTTCGTCCTTCATTCTCAAAGAGTATCATGACATTGAGAGGTCATGTCATGATTTACAATGAATTGGATTTAAGTGAGAGAGGACTGTGGAGGGTCACCAACCTCACTCTCTCCTCCAGAGCCATCTGGGTCTAATGGCAAGATATATATCAGGACAAATGGAGATGGCTCTTGATGTTTTTAAGGCAATTGGGGTTAAGTGATGTGCCCAGGGTCACACAGCTAGTAAGTGTCTGAGGTGAGATTTGAGCTTAGCTCCTCCTGACTCCAGGTCCAGTGCTCTGTCCACTGCACTACCCTCTCTAGTCATAGATACTCCTTTTGTCCCCTATCCCAACATGTTCCAACCCAACAGACTATACCAGGAAAAGGAATAGGGCAAAATAATAATCGGTCCTTACACATATTTTCAAAGTTCCCCTTGGCCACTATTATTTATAATATTTCCTTTGATGTTTGCTCCATCCATTTTGATTGTTTAATCCAATGACATATCACAATCATTTGCTGGTGTCTAGGTTTGGCTGTTAATTCCCAGTCTTTTAACCCCAACATTGTCCTCATACTTGACAACTTCAGTATAGATGTTGATAGCCTCTCAAACTTCATGGTCATGAATTTCAACTCACATAATATACATTTTGAAAAATATATATCAATTGAGAAAGACTTAGCTACTCTAACAAAGACAATGATCCAAGCCAACCCAAAAGGACCCATGATGAAAGATACTATCCACCTCCAGAGAGAGAACTGGTGAATTCTGAGTGTAGATTAAAGAATATTTTTCTTGTTTTTTTGTGTTTTTGTCATATGTGTTCCAAGTATTATCCCTATTTTATGACTGGGGTTCTTTTAGCTTCTAATTAGCACCAGAAGCTACAATAACACTTGGAATACTGACCACTGCTCTTCCTGTATTCTTATGGTAAGTGCAACCACCGTAAAGTCTCCCTATTCTTATCTCTTTCATTCTTGCCATGAGCTTACTAAGGCCTAGAGGACCTAGTCTGGGCTCCATTAATGTCTGTTTTTCTGGTGTCCATGCAATAAATCTGTCACTGATCTCAGTCCATTAAAAGACCTGCCATATGTTTGTCAGCGGTCACACTGTACTTATTAGTACTATGGTGTCTTTTTTAGTTCTAGTCCTTTTTGTAGCTTTATGTTTTGTTTAGAGTTAAGTATATGGTTTTCACATAATAAATGTTAAATACCCACAATAAGGTCCAAATCCATAACAATAATGTAATAGTAATATTTCCCCTGAATAAGCATAAACACCAGAGAACAAAGGCATATGATTACCTCTTTTCTTCATTTCTTATGTTTGTATTTTTAATGCTAATTATACTCTTGTATAATTTATGCAAACATGTATGTATAATATATTTTATATCTACAGGTGAGTTTGTGTTAGAAGGAAGAGTGTATATGAATGATTTTTTTTTTTTGGTGAGGCAATTGGGGTTAAGTGACTTGTCTAGGGTCACACAGCTAGTAAGTGTAGTGTCTGAGGCAGGATGTGAACCCAAATCCTCTTGAATCCAGGGCTGGTACTCTATCCACTGTGCCACCTACATGCCCCATTAATGCTTTTTATAAAATAATTTGGGGCCTATTGAGTTTTAAAATTTTCATCCTAAAAACTCATTTTTAGACATTATCGATCAGTGATCAGGTTTTTGTTGACCTCAGGACTAATTTCCAAATTTCTTCTCATGTGGACAGCCTTTTAGCAGGAAATTTGCTGTATTTGTGAAGGACCAAAATGAAATGCACCACATGGGGAATCTACAAGCCTTTATTACTAGAAATCACTCCAAAATGATATTTTGTGTTTTCACTAACTCTCATAACATTAATATTTACTTTGTATATATAATATAGTATGGGTATATATGCCCATACATATATGTACATATAAACATATTCAGAGAGAGAGAGAGAAGGAGAGGAGAGAAGAGAAGAGGAGAGGGGAGAGGTGGGGAGAGTCACACAACTAGTAAGTGTCTGAGGACAAATTTGAATTCATGCCTACCAGACTCCAAGTTTAGTGCTATGTCCACTGTACCACCTAGTTTATGTGAGATTTTATTTTATGTTGTCTTAATTAGGAGGCTTATGGACAGAATTTTGTTCTAATTAATAGCGCAAATAATTTTGCTTTGCTAAAATTGGGAAATAAGTCTTTGGCACAAAGAGACAGTCAAAAAAAAGATTGTAAGGTGATACTTCAAAAAGAGATAGAGGCAAATCTAAATGTCAATGGTATTTTTGAGATCTTACTAAGATTTGAGACCAGCCTCTGTTTTTGAGGCCTAACTGGTATTCAGATGTTATGATAATCATAAATAAGGATCTTCTAATCTTTTAAGGTCTAACTCTTTTGGATTATGGCTTTGCTTCAACCTACTCCCTCCACAATTTTTCTCCCAACTCCTGCCTTTAGAGTGAATGATATATGGCTCATTTTGGAATTTGTGACTGAAACAATTAAATGTTCTTAATTAACCCTACCTGCTTCCTCTTTACCTGCCTGGCTTCTTCCCCAGAACTACCCCGCCATTGGCTCTCATGGTTGCTGACCTTGTCATTAATGGATTCTGTTCTTAGCTATTCATATTTCTCTGGCTTAGACAAAATGAAGTTGTGCCTAAATTATATCTCTACTTTAATAGTTGGGATAATAAGGCAGAATTGTCTAGGTAGAAGTTTGTTAGTAATGGCCAGAATGAAGCAAGAATGAAAAAAAACAAAAACTGAGGATCCTGCTTCCAGAAAGCATGGAGATAAGAGAGAATTTTACAATTCCTTACATCTAATATGTGAATTTTTCCCCTTGTGAGGGGACCTGGGGATTGTTATCTCTCTTCAAAGTGCTTATCACACTTCTTCCTAGAAGAAAAGGTTGAGAAGCTTGGAGAACATCTTACATATTCTCCAAGTTATCAAAGAAAATCAAGTGACCATTTAAAAAATTGAAGGGATTTAGTGTAAAAACAAAAATGAAATGGAATATGGAAAGACAAGAGAGGATTCTTGATCTGTTTTTAGGAGGGTGGAGGTTAAAAGAATATGATATAGAGCAGGAAGGGAAGAAGGCTTGTTTAGCAATTGGAAGTGAATAGCAAAGATGAGGTTATTCTGGAAGGGGAGGGAACTAGACCCTGAAGAGAAAGCAGAGGCTCCTTTCTCAAGGAATTATGATGGTAATCGAGTTGCCATTAGCTTCATTAGGGTTCAGAGGAAGAAGCCAAATAGTAGGGTTTGGTGACTCTTTGAGGAGCAAAAAAGCAGTTGTTTGTTGACAAAATCAGTAGAGTTCTGCTCCCTTCAGTATGGTAAGAGAACCTCTCAAGACATGTTGAACTAGGTTGCTACCAAACACTTTTAGTGATTCACAAGGCTATAAATAATGCTGTTAGAAGGTATTTAGAACATATGGCTAAGGATTATGAAGCCTTAGGAAAGAAACTGAAGATTTTAGAAGCATGAGTAGTGTTTTTGTCAACATTGTCATTGGAAGTGAAGGTCTTAGAAGGAAAGGAAGACTTGGAAAATAACAGCTAAATAAAGACCATGTCTGAGAACTGGATTTGTATTTCTGTGAGGTTGTCTAGCATAGTGGGTATAGTGTGGGACTAGGAGTCAGGAAGACCTGGTTTCAAATCCTACCCTCAAACACGCACTAAGCTATGTGACCCTAGGCAAGACAATTGAAATCATATCTAAAATTGGCATAGTAATAGCATATACCTTTCAGAACTGTTGTGAGAATTAAATGAAATAAAGCATGTAGAGTGGTTTGTCATCCTTAACACACTACATAAACTAATATTATCAGTATTATCATTAATGTACCATGGCTTAAAGTATTAGAATATGAGCTCTTGACTTTAGAAGGGCTGATAAGAACACATTTGACTGGAGTTTTACACATATAATTAAAAGAATTTTAAACAGAAAAAGGATAAAGCAAATATTACCTATGGTAATATACTAAGATATCATAAAAAGTGACCACAAGGCAGGAAAAAAAACAGTAGAAGAGATGCTGAGAAAGTCATAAAATAAAATCTTGGAATGGAGACAAGACAATTCTAGAACTAAATTCTGATACAAAAAGTCACAAAATATTGGTCACAGTAAAATAGAGAACCAGAGATCCTAATTCAAGTAGTCCAAGAGATAAAGAGATGTGACAGGATAAAGATGCATGGATCTGGAAGGCTAGGGTAGAACAAGAACTAGAACAAGGGTAGGGGAGAAAAAACAGGGGCTGGGAAGGAGTAGCATGGTGAATTAAAAGTTGCATTCATCTTCTCAAGGGTGAAGCATTTGATGGAAGATCAATGAAGGCAGAAACAGAAGTGAGATTTAGAATATACTATAGACAAGGCTGCTAGGTATATCAGTGGGTAGAGTTCCAAGTGTGGAGTCAGGAAGATTTATTTTCATGAGGTCAAATCTAGCCTCAGGCATTTGCTAGCTGTGTGACCCTGGGAAAATCACTTTACTTTGTTTGCCTCAGTTTCCTCATCTGTAAAATAAGCTGGGGAAAGAAATGGCAACCACTCTAGTATCTCTACAAAGAAAATCCCAAATGAGATCCTTAGGAGTTATATGTGACTGGAAAACAACTGAACAACAAAACTTAAATGGATACATTGTTAATTCATCAACCAAAGTAGATTTTTGAATGATATGTAGAACAGATGGAAGTAAGGGCATATGAGGGAGGAATTAGCAGAGGCATAGCCGGTCATGTTAAAATAGTGTCCAAAATGCTACAACTCAATATAAGATGTGGCTGGCAAGGGTTTACTATGGTTTGTTTATTTTAAAAGCTATATTGGGAGGCAGAGCCAAGATGGAGGAGAGAGCCAGGAAGTTGACTGAGTTCTCCCCAATTTCCCAGAGAAATAATGTCAAATCAAGCCTCTAAATGGATTCTAGAACTACAGTACCTACAAAAAGATGGAATGAAACAATTTTTTAGCTTAAGATAAATTAGAAAGACTTCAGGAAAGCGCTGTCTTACTTAGGTAAAAGGAGAGTAGGGTCTAGCACAGATGGTATCCAAACAAACCAGTGAGTGGCTTTTAACCATAGTACAGATCAGCAGCTGAGGCCCTTCAATCCTGGCTCAACAGGCCAGTGGCACAGTAGACCTGCTGTGAAACCTCCAACCCCAGCACAGAAGGCAAACTGTCAGGCTTAGAACCCCACCCCTCTTCTTCATCTGCCCCTGCCCCCTGCACAAGCACAACTAGGCTGGCCCACCCCAGTGTAATCAGGAAGCTGCCAGCACACAAGGCCCCAGAGCAGAAAGTTAGTGATCAGTCCTCTGTACCCCAACAAAAGAAGCTTGGGATAGTGCCCCCTGTACCCCAGGAGCAGAGCTCAACTTTAAAAGTTGTGAAATAGGCTAAAAATTAGTAAAAAACAGAAAAGAGCCCTGACCATAGAAAGCTACTATGGCTGCAAGGAAGATCAAAACATAAACTCAGAAGAGGACAACATTGTCAAAATGCATATATGTGAAGCCTCAAAGGAAAAGATGAATTGGTCTCAAGACCAAAAAGGCTTCTTGGAAGAGCTCAACAATTTTTAAAAATCAAATAAGAGGTAGAATAAAAAGTGGGGAAAAAGAAATGAGAGTTATGCAAAAGAGAGTCAACAGCTTAGAAAAGGAAGGATGAAAATTGACTAAATAAAACAATTCCTTAAAAAATACAATTGGCCAAATGGGGAAAAATTACTTAAGAAAATAACTCCTCAAAAAGTAGAATTGGCCAAATTAAAAGGAGGTACAAAAGCTAACTGAAGAAAATAATTTCTTAAAAATAAGAATTCAGTAAGTGGAAGTTAATAACCTCATGGTTATTAACATCAAGAATAACAAAATAAAAAAAAATGAAAAAAAAATAGAAGAAAACGTAAAATACCTCATTGGAAAAACTACTGACCTAGAAATAGATCCAGGAGAGATAATTTCAGAATTGTTGGACTACCTGAAAGCCACAATCCAAAACTGAATCTGGATGGTATCTTTTAAGAAATTATTGGGGGCAGCTAGGTGGTGCAGTGGATAAACTACTGGCCCTGGATTCAGGAGGACCTGAGTTCAAATCTGGCCTCAGACACTTGACACTTATTAGCTGTGTGACCCTGGGCAAGTCACTTAACTCTCATTTTCCTGCCCTCCCCCCAAATTATCAAATTAAAGCTGCTCTGATATTCTAGAACCAGTGGTAAGATAGTCAATAAAAGAATCCAGCAATTATCTCCTGAAAGAGATCCTAAAATAAAAATTCCAAGGAATATTGTAGCCAAATTCCAATACTATCATGTGAAGGAGAAAATACCATGAGCAGTCAGAAAGAAACAATTCAAATATCAAGGAGCAACAGGATTGCACAGGACTTAGCGGCTTCTACATTAAAGGACTAGAGGACTTGGAATATATTTCAGAGTGCAAAGAAATTGGGATTACTACCAAGAATCACCTACCCAGCAAAACTGAGTATAATCCTTTAGGGAGAAAAATGGGAATTCAATGAGAGGACTTTCAGGCATTCTAGATGAAAAAAACCTGAGCTGAATAGAAAATTTGACTTTCAATTACAGGAGTCTAAAGAAGCATAAAAAGGTAAACAGGAAAAAGAGACCATAATGTATATAAAAAGCTAAAACTGTTTACATTCCTCCATGGGAAGATGATACTTGTGACTCATTAGAACTTTCTCATTATTAGGACAGGTGGATGGAATATATTTAGACAGAAAAAAAAAACATCCTTGTGTATCGTTTAAAATCTAAATGTGGGTTCTAATTTGTCCCTCCCCCCAGTTTTGGGGGGAAACTGGCTAAAATCACTGATAAATCCAGCAAGAGTTTAGGCTTTTAAGGATTTATTAAAAGATATATTATAAGATAATGAAGAGTGAGAAAGATTTAGAATAGATTCCTTATAGAATGGAAATCCTAGCTTTCCATGTAGTCCATGTGAAGTTTCTGCCACCAAGTAGTTGTCTCAAATCCCAAGAGCAAGATCCTGTTTGCCAGCCTCAGCTTCCTACTTCCTATCCTCCTCCCCAAAATGGGAGATTCTTCAAGTTGATTGGTGGATAGCTGTCTCCTGTTGATGTTGCAGTCCACAGACTCTGAGAACACACCCCACTGAGGGTTGGCCACGTGTGGTCCCTATTTAATCATCATTAAGTAGGTTCTCAGTCTCTCAGTCTCACCCAATTCAATCAATTCCAAATTAGACTTCAGGTGGGGGCTCCTGAGGGTCTGCCAAGTCCCATTATTTTATCACACTAGGGCACAAAGAGAATAGTCATTGTCATGATCTTTGAAAGTTTACAAAAAAGAAGGGCAAATGTTATTCTAATTTTAAAAAGAAACAAAAGGAATAGAGTCAGCAAATTAGGTCACCAGCTCATGCTAAATAAGTCTCGTTGTCTTTTTTTCTTTTAAATCAGGTTTATTTGACTGGTAGATCAGTAGAGGGTTATAGATATAATTGACCTTGATTTTAGTAAAAAAAATGACAATCTCTCATGATGTTTCTTTAGAAAGACATGGTTTAGAAAATAGTAGTTTGGTAGGATTAGGACTCTTTGAATGGGTAAATACATTGTTTCTAGGCTCACTCACAGGGGAGTATTTCAGGGAATTGTGCTTTTCCCATTGATGTTTAGCATTTCTATGACCAGGATAAGGGCATAGATGATATACTCTAATGAATTACAGCTATCACAAATTTGGGAGGGATAGCTAATGTGTTAGAAGGTAGAATTAAGATCTAGAAAGAGTTTTATAGGCTAAAACCTAGATGGAATCTAATAAACTAAATTCAGTATGGATAAATGTAAAGTCTACATGTGGTTTCAAAACATCAACTTTAAAACCCAATATGACAAATGCTTAACTAGGAAGCAGTTAATTTGAAAAAGATATGAATGTGGGGCAGCTAGGTGGCGCAGTGAATAAAGCACCAGCCCTGGATTCAGGAGTACCTGAGTTCAAATCCGACCTCAGACACTTGACACTTACTAGCTGTGTGACCCTGGGCAAGTCACTTAACCCTCATTGCCCTACCAAAACCAAAAAAAAACCAGAAAGAAAGAAAAAGATATGAATGTGTTAGTGGCCTATTAAACACCACACACACACACACACACACACACACACACACACACACACACACACACTTGTATATACATATGTATATGTAAGTATTTAAAGTAATCCACCTAAAAGTGAAAATTGAACTTATGGGAGTAGGCGATGTTACTATAGAATAAAAGGGCAAGAGAATCCAAAACAAATCTTTGGTGACACCAGTGATGATGAATCAATGAAAGGGATGGAAATATAGGGGGATGGGTAGAGGAAAACCAGTACTAAATCATGAGAGTATAGAGGGAATAAGGATCATTGATCTAGAACTGGAACTGGAAGAGTCCTTTTATGCCAGTTAATCCAAACCCCTTGTTTTACAGATAAGGAAACTGACACCTTGAGAAATTAAGAGACTTGCACAAGATCTCAAATGTAATGAGTTGTAGAGCTGGGCTCTGATCTCAAGTCTTCCAAGAATTCAAATCTAGCACTCTTCCTATATTATCAGGGGAAAGGGAGCCAAGGGAGAAGAGATGAATTTATGGAAGGAGTTGGTTAGTATTATTAAGAGCTGCAGAAAGTTGGGGGATAAGGTAAATCATGAGAAACATGTGTGACCCTAACCTGTGCCAGGACACTGAGTAACATTACTGTTGGCCCTTTCCCTGAGGCAGCTGACCTATTCAGGCATGCTCATACTCTATGAAGGCCTATATATGACTGACAACCTTTGAAACAATAGTTTTATTAGCAGAATGGGGCTGGAAGTCAGAGCAAAGGAAACGAAAGTAGACAATGAGGAAGTAGAGGCAATAAATGCAAAGGAATCTCAAGTTTAGCATTGAAAAGGAGGAGAGATAAAGGGTAGTATCTTGTGAGGTTAGCAGGGTAAAGGGGAAGGTTTTTTGAAAGTCACATTTATAAGCAGATACCTTTCTTTTGATAAAATGCTCCTTTGTGGCAAGATAGTGTAGTGTTATGTCTACCATATGTACATTATGGATTAACCTGATAATATCTGTCCAGAAGTAACTGGGTCCTCTTTCTTCTTTTATTAGCATCCCTTTCCTTCCTCCTACTGATAGGGTGGGAGGAGACTGGTTTGCTATTCTTATTAATTGTTTCTACCCTCTTAACATCAATTACTAGTACCAGTAGTATTACTACTACCACAACTTTGGTTTTTGTTCAGTTGCTTTCAGTTGTATCTGACCCTTTGTGACTTCCATTTGGGGTTTTCTTGGCAAAGATACTGGTGTGGCTTGCCATTTGCTTCTCTACTCATTTCACAGGTAAGGAAGCATAGGCAAAGAGGGCTAAATGCCTTGTCCAGTGTCTGAAGTTGGATTTGAACTCAGGAAGATGTCTTTCTAAATCCAAGCCCAGCAATTGATGCCCTGTACCACTTACCTGCCCTACTACTACTACTACTACTACTACTACTACTACTACTACTACTACTACTACTACTACTACTACTACTACTGCTGCTGCTGCTGCTGCTACTGCTACTACTGCTGCTGCTGCTGCTGCTGCTGCTGGTGCTGCTGTTACTATTCCTTAATAATATTAACATTAATATTAATATTCCTTAATGATTATTAACATTTACAAAGCATTTTAAGGTTAACAAAGTACTTCACACATACTATCTTTTTTTGATTCTTAAAACAATTACAAGAGTACTTGCTGATAGGTACTTAAGATATCTCTCTCACAATAGCCTCCAGTATCATCAAACTTAAGTAGAATCAGGGAGGTGTCAGGCACTGAGAGGTTCCAGGTGGAGACTTCAGCTAAGGCATGCTTTTGAAGTCTAAGAAATCAGAAATAGTCTGCTGTGTAGTTTTATTTATTTTTTAAAATATTATTTCAATATATGAGCTGTGGATCTGAGGGACCCACAAGGATCTGAAATGGAAGAGGAAAAAAAAAAAGAATAAGAATCTCTCCTATTCTTGCCAGAAATAATTTTACCTTATGTTAAGGACTGGGACCTTTGACATAGCTGCTGCCTACAAGCAATGAATACCTCGGTTTTTGTGTGTTCATTTGGAGATTGTTTCCCTGATTTTCTTGATAGTGTATTTTGCCAACATGCACCGCACTTTGCTTCCTGTCTTCTCTACAAAACTCCTGGAATATTCCTTTCAGAATTATCCTATGTCTTTGCAACTTATTGACTGCTACTCCAGGTTTGAGATACTTTGCAGGAAAGCATCCATTTAAAACTAGCCCACAAACTGCCCGATGATGTAGGTAGCCTGTTAGGTAGTGGGTAGAGTGCTATATCTGGAGTCAGGAAGACCTGAGATAAAATCTGTCCTCAGGCAATTATTAGCTATGAGATCTTGAGGATATCACCAAACTTCTGACTTCCTCAATTTCCTCATCTGTAAAATGGTAATAATTATAGCACCTATCTTTCGGGGTTGCTGTGATCATTCAACAAGATAATATTTACAAAGTATTGTGCAAGCCTTAAAGATAAATATATCTCTATGTATGCATATATTTGTTATTTTAGAAGCCACAAGGCACATTAGTTGAGTGCAAAATGCATTTAATTAAATAGCATAGGAAATTAAGTAATAAGAAAAGATTTCCCCCATTCTCTGTTGCTTGATAGATGGTATAGGGTTTGTTTTTTGGTTTTTGGGGGACAATGAAGGTTAAGTGACTTACCTAGGGTCACACAGCTAGTAAATGTCAAGTGTCTGAGGCCAAATTTGCACTCAGGTCCTCCTGAATCCAGGGCTGGTGCTTTATCTACTGTGCCACCTAGCTGCCCCTGATGATATATACTTTCACAGGTTGCTACATTACTAACCATTCCCAAGAAGGGTACCACATGTGTATATAGAAAACATTCATGGAGGACACATAAATAGGGATTACATGTGTTCATGAAACATTCATGAACAGACACTTATGCCAAGAATGTTTTTGGAATGGATACATGCACACATACACACAATGAAAGAACAAATAGAGGAATATTGATGAACAAGGCACATGTAGGCACAGGACAACTTACATATCCAGCACTGAAGAATCTTTGATGTGCCTGCTCTTTCCCAATATATGCTATGACTCCACTCTCTTCTTTTTTTTTTTTTTTTTGGTGAGAATTGGGATTGTGACTTGTCCAGGGTCACACAGCTAGTAAATGTCAAGTGAACTCAGATCCTCCTGAATCCAGGGTCTGTGCTTTATCCACTGTGCCACCTAGCTGCTCCTCCACTCTCTTCTTATCACTATGTTGTCTCTGCTGGTGATTTTTTTCTCCAACTTTTTGTTGGCATCTCTTCTGGGCATTTCCACTGGTCTCATAATCACTGTTACCAAATTGTAGTCTTCAACTTTTCCACTTTTTTTTTTTTTTTCAGGAGGAAACTGTGGTTCTTTGCTATCATCTACTGGAGTAAAGCAGCTCATAATCCTGTTCCTGGCAAGAAAGGGCTGAAACTATTTAAATGCATAGATTAAAGCTATCAGTTGTTATATCCAGTCAATCAGTGAAGAAAGGACTAGGCTAAAACTGCCTCTTAATTTGATTGGATTTGGCTCAATATCAACTCAACATCTCTGGAAACTCAAAGCTCTTAGCCCTAGCCAACTATCTGACTTGGGTTTAGAAAATCCATTTTTATTAAATCCCTAATTATCAATCAATATTCCCACAATTCTTGGGGAAATCCACCTCATGAATTACAAAGGAACTGTGTGGTTCTAGAATAACGAAGGTCTCCTCCACTCTCCATATTGCTCCCGGGGGCCATCATAGTGGAACAAACAAAAGTAAAATGAATTAGATCCTTTGTTCATGCTTCTCTTGCTCATAAAATTCAAGAGAATTAGATCACCAATTGCTGTTTAGCTTTCTGACAAGCACAAAAGCATTGATCTCTACACATATCTCATTATCCTATGCTTCAATCTTTTTTTGATTGTTAGAATAGCTGCCTTCTTTTTACCAAATAGGATGAAAACTTCTTGGGAACAGGGACTGTGCTCTGTGTCATCTCTTTCTGTTTCTAACAGTGCTTTATGTATTATATATTTTTCTGACTCCTAGATTAATGCTTTATTTATTCCCACCTTCATTTTTATTTGTTTTTTAAAATTTTCTTTCCTTTTTAAATTTTGACTTCTAAATTCTCTCTTCCTCCCACCCCCTCCCCTACCCACTGTGAAGATAAGCAAAATGATATCAAATATTCATATAAAATCATACAAAACATATTGCTATATTAGCCATATTACAAATATATACATATAATATAGATATAGATATACAGATAGGTGATAGATATAGATATATGTATATGTGAAAATTATACTTCAATTTGCACTGAGTTCATCAGTTCTCCATCTGTGGAAGTGAATAATCTTTTTTTTTTTTTAATCGCAAGTCCTTTGGACATTTCTGGGATCATTGTATAGATCAGAGTAGTCAAATCTTTCACAGTGGATCATCATTACAATATTGATGTTATTATGCATGATGATCTCTCAGTTCTTCTCACTTTACTTTTCATCTGTTTGTATGGTTCTTGCCATGTTTCTTTTTTGAAACCATCCCCTCATCAGTTCTCATAGCCAAATAGTGCTCCATCACAACCATATATCATAACCGTTTAGCCATTCCCCAATTGATGAGCATCCCCTCAATTTCCAGTTCTTTGCCACAAAAAGAGCTGCTATAAATATTTCTGCACATATAGGTGCTTTTCCTTTTCCTTTGAGTTCTTTGGGGTATAGACCTCATAGTAGTTTTGCTGGGTATATGTACAGTTTTATACCTTGGGTGAAGTTCCAAATTGTTTTCCAGAATGGTTGGGGCAGTTCAGAACTCTACCAGTAGTGAATTAGTATATCTATTTTCTCTCATCCTTTCCATCATTTTTCCTTTCTGTTAGATGTGAGGTGGTACCTCAGCATTGTTTTAATTTACATTTCTCTAATAAATTATTATTTAGAGCATTTTTCATATGATAATAGATAACTTTGATTTCTTCTGAAAACTTCCTGTTCATATCTTTTGACCATTTATCACTTGGGAAGTGGCTCTTATTTTTATGAATTTGACTAAGTTCCCTATGTATTTGTGAAATAAGATCTTTATCAGAGAAACTTCTTGTAAAATTTTTGATATATTTTTATTATCTATGCATCTTTTAGCAAAATGTAGTTTCCCTGATTATCTCTTTTAATTAGATCTATTTTACTTCTGTATTGTCTGAGATCATGATTGTTACAGCTACTTTTTTTTTCTTTCTTACTTTTGCTGAAGCACAAAGCCCTTTATTTTAACTCTTTGTATCTTTGTACATCTTTCTGTTTCAAGTGTGTCTCTTGTAAACAACATGTTGTTGGATTTTGGTTTCTAATCCATTTTGTTATCTTCTGTTTTATAGGTGAGTTCATCCCATTCCCATTCACAATCATGATTACTGTGTATTTCCCTCCATCTTATTTTCTTCTGTTTATCTTTCTTTTTTTATCCTTCCCCTACTCCAAAGTTTGTTTTTCTTCTGAACACTGTCTCCCTTAATTTTCCCTCAAGTTTATCATCTCTCCCAGTCCATATCACTTTGTTCCTTACCCTATGTCCTTATTGGGTAAGATAGATTTCTATACCTAAGTGATTGTGTATGTATACTTTTCCCTCTTTGAACAAATTTTGATGGGAGATAAATTCAAGCATTACTTGCAATCCCCCCTCCCCTATTTTCCCTTCCACTATAAAAGTTTTTCCTTGCATGCCTCTTTTATTTGAGGAAAATTCACCCATTCTATTTCTCTCTTTCCTCTTCTTCCAATGCATCCCTCTTTTTAACCCCTTCATTTTTTTAGATTTTCTTAACATAACCAACTCACTTTCATGCCTTCTTCTGTGTGGACTCCTCACTGCCCTAGTAATGATAAAGTTCTTAAGGGTTACATGTATCACCTTTCCATTAGGAATATATAAAAAAAAATGAGGCAGCTAGGTGGCCCAGTGGATAGAGCACCGGCCCTGGATTCAGGAGGACCTGAGTTCAAATCCGGCCTCAGACAATTAACACTTACTAGCTGTGTGACCCTGGTCAAGTCACTTAACCCTAATTGCCTCACCAAAAAAAAAAAAAAGGAATGTAAAAAAAATTAACTTTATTGAGTTAACCTTTTTATGTTTCTCTTGAATCTTCTATTTGAATGTCACCTTTTCTATTTATTTTTTTTTCAGTGAGGCAATTGGGGTTGTGACTTGCCCAGGGTCACACAGCTAGTAAGTGTGTGTTAAGTGTCTGAGGCCAGATCTGAACTCAGGTACTCCTGACTCCAGGGCCGGTGCTCTATTGACTGCGCCACCTAGCTGCCTGAATGTCACCTTTTCTAATCAGCTTTGGTCTTTTCATCAAGAATGCCTGAAAGTTCTCTATTATATTAAGTATCCATTTTTCCCCATGAAGGATTATACTTAATTTTTCTGGATAGGTTATTATTGGTTGTAATCCTAGCTCCTTTGTCCTCTGGAATATCACATTTCAAGTCCTCTGATACTTTATTTTGTTTTGTTTTGTTTTGTTTTGTTTTTAAGTGAGGCAATTGGGGTTAAGTGACTTGCCCAGGGTCACACAGCTAGTGTCAAGTGTCTGAGACCGGATTTGAACTCAGGTACTCCTGAATCCAGGGCTGGTGCTCTATCCGCTGTGCCACCTAGCTGCCCCCCTCTGATACTTTAATGTAGAAGCTGCTAAATCTTGTGTTATCCTTACTGTGGTTGCATGATATTTGAATTGTTTCTTTCTGTAAGCTTATAATATTTTCTCCTTGAGCTCTATAATTTGTCTATAATATTCTTGGGAGTTTTCATTTTGGGATTTCTTACAGAGAGGTGATCAATGGAGTCTTTCAATTCCCATTTTATTCTCTTGCTCTAGAATATCTGAACAGCTTTTCTTGATAATTTCTTTTTGCCTTTTTTTTTTAAAGACCCCAGACATCTTTGCTTGTTTGTTTCGGCAATGAGAGTTAAGTGACTTGCCCAGAGTCACACAGCCAGTAAGTGTCAAGTGTCTGAGGCCAGATTTGAACTCAGGTACTCCTGAATCCAGGGCTGGTGCTTTATCCACTGCACCACCTGGCTGCCTCAATAATTTCTTTTTTAAAGTATTACTTTTGATAATTTCTTGAAAGATGATCTCTAGGCTCTTTTTTTTGTTGTTATCATGGCTTTTAGGTAGAACCATAATTCTTTTTTTTTTTTTTTAGTGAGGCAATTGGGCATTAAGTGACTTGCCCAGGGTCACACAGCTAGTAAGTGTTAAGTGTCTGAGGCTGGATTTGAACTCAGGTACTCCTGACTCCAGGGCTGGTGCTCTATCTACTGCACCACCTAGTTGCCCCTAGACCCATAATTCTTAAATTATCTTTCTTGATTTATTTTCAAGGTCAGTTTTTAATGAGATATTTCTCATTTTCTTTTATTTTTTCATCTCCTTGACTTTGTTCTATTGTATTACAATGTCTCATGAAGTCATTATCTTCCATTTGCCCAATTCTAATTTTCGAGCAATTATTTTCTTCAGTGAGATTTTGTAGCTTTTTTCCCACTTGGCCTATTCTTTTTTTCAAGGAGTTATTTTCTTTAGGGATTTTCCCCCCTCTTTTACTATTTGGTGAACTCTATTTTTAAGGTGTTATTTTTTTCAGTATTTTTGTGCTTTGCTTACCAAGTTGCTAGTTCTCTTTTCATAATTTTCTTGTATCACTTTCATTTATTTTTTAACTTTTCCTCTCCCACTCTTATCTCTCTTTTTAAAACTCTTCCAGGAATTCTTGATGGGCTTAGGTCCAATTAGCATTTTTCCTTGAGACTTTATTTTTAGCTGTATTCACATTGTCTTCTTCTGAATTTATGTCTTGGTCTTCACTGCCATTGTAGTAGCTTTTTATGGTAAGTTATTTTCTTTTGTTGTTATTTATTCATTTTTCCAGTTTTGACTTTGAACTTTATGCTAAATTTGGGCTCTGCTCATGGGGTGGGGAGGTACTGATACTATTTTCAGACCTAGTTGGGGGGGTTCTGAAAGTTTTCAGGGCTTCTAAGGTGGTTGTGAACATAGGAGAGGTATGGTCACTGCTCTTCCTAGTCTACATTCTCATATTTACCCAGGAAGAGCCCCTGCTTCTCTGCAGCCACACATGCTAGTGCTCCTCTTTGCCCAGGAACTATGACCAGGTACCTTGCTCTTCTGTAGTTCAAGCACTAATGATTTTCTCTGCCTTGGGACTGAAACCAGGGTCTCTGATCCCTTATGACTAATCCAGAGTGCTCCTCCTGGACCTGTGACCCAGAACTGCATATGGGCAATAGAGCCAGTCAACACTAGTTCTTCATAGTGCCAGCAAAAGATCCTCTGTAATCTCTTTCTAGCCACTTGGCTGACCCTCCAAAGTCCCTTACCACTCCTGAGCTGAGAACTCCTGAAGCTGCTGCTGCTGTCCCAGTCACCTCCACAGCCTACTGCTGCTGCTACTGCTGCTACTGCTGCTGCTGCTGCTGCTGCTGCTAATGCTTCACTTCTCAGGTGGCTCCCACCCTAGTGTCAATGACCTCTCTTGTCAACCTCCTAATTCACCTGAGACCGGAAAAATGTCTCACTCTGACCTTCTTCTGGCTCTGCTGCTCCAAAATTTGATTTGAGGAGTTATTTTAAAGTTGTTTGGAGGGGAATGTTAGGAGAGTTCAAGTGCATATGCTTGCCTGTACTCTGCCATCTTAGCCCCACCCTCTTCTCAATACTTTTTAATAGATTCTTTTAAAAATAAAATTGTATTGAGTTTTTGGTTTTTATATCATCTAAATTTCCCCCTATATTATTTTAGACCCAATAAATGCTTGATAAGTGAATGAATGAATGGACACAGAGGATGGCTAGAAACAATGTGCTACAGACAATAGGGTGCTAAAACTGTAGCCAGGGAGATGTGAGTTTGAATCCTGCTTCACACATAAATTAGCTTTGTGGTTTGGGGCAAATTTCCCTCTCCTATCCATATTTTCCTCATTTGCAAAGGGATAGGGATAGGGACTAGATTTGTGATATTTTTTTTTAGGGAGGCAATTGGGATTAAGTGACTTGCCCAGGGTCACACAGCTAGTAAGTGTTAAGTGTCTGAGGCCAGATTTGAACTCAGGTACTCCCGACTCCAGGGCTGGTGCTCTATCTACTGCACCACCTAGCTGCTCTGTAGATTTGTGATTTCATCGGTAACTCCCAATTGAAAAAACTCCCTTCAACTAGGCAAATCAGTGCATCTTCTTTAACTATTTTAGAGAATTTTTCTGGAACACTAAGGCATTATGTTACTTTCTAATCTGTAAGACAGGAACAAAATAGCACTTCCATCACAGGGTTGCTGTGAGGTCAAAATGAGATAATTTACACAAAATACTTTGCAAACTTTATATCACTATATAAATAGGAACTGTTATAACATTTAGGGAAGAGGGGCAACTTTTAAAACAAGTGGCCAACAGCTGATCCTCAAATCTCAGTATAACCATTTGAAAATGTGCATAAATAGAGAGATGAGGTGAACAAGAGGTCTCTAGTCAAGCAGATAAAAGCCTTGCCTCAAATCATGCATAAACAAAAGTATAACAATTTGTGAAGGAGCCACTCAACCTTCCTTCAGTAGTACTGGTAGTCTACAACCAAATGATCCATTTTCTGCAACGTGGGTCATAATGGAATACACAGTTTAATGGTGAATACTTAGTGCATTTGACTTATGTAGATATAACTCACCATTCCCAGTTTTTCTGCAGTTTAAATTCATCAGGTAATTACTGAGACTTTATTCTATCATAGATCTGTCTTTTGCATCTTGAATCCTATGATTCCTTAACAGAATTGAATCATCTTTCAGTTTACCATCTCATCTCCAACTAAAGAAATATAAAATTATTTCTACTTTCTGGCCAATTTAAGAAAAAACAACAACAAAAACAACAACATTTCTACCTGTTTCTACTCAGTGAGAATCAACCAAGGCCAGAAGAAGCATCCTTTCAGAAGTGGCATTGACAGTAGAAATATGAGCTGGTGCTTTGGCCAGAGCAGCCCCACTAGTCCCAGCTGAGAGGGGAAAGAAAGACAATGTCAGCAGCTGCAAACCCTCATACAACATCTCACTTAAAATGTCATGTGTGCTACTTGGTTTAAATTGTCACCCCTCCAGCAACCACAAACAATGCAGAAACAGCAGATGTGTTTTCTATTTAGAATTAAACAGTTTATCTCAACCACTGTCATTGTTACAGGGAAAAAATAAATAAATATCCATGTTAATGTAAACTTCAAAAGGTACTTTCTGGCAAGATGGGATACTTTCAAATCCAAAGTCCTCTGAGAAAACTCGGATTTGACCACAGATTTTTTCGAATTGGGATGCTGGCAGACCAGAGAGCTGTAAAATAAAGATTGGTCAAAAGATTTTTGGCCAGATATTACTTACAATAACTCATGTCATTGATGCTTAATGGTCCAAAACATTAAGTAAACATCATAAATGTCTTTTGTTATTAAATGTTCCATTCAAACATTTTGTTTAACTCTTACTTAATGGAGAGCAAAGTCAAAAAGTTGAAGCAAGCATTGGCCGACATGGCAATCTTTGAGTCACCTTTTAGAGATTCAATAAAATTTGCCCCAGCACCAAGTCACAAAAGGCAAACTGGGCTTGAGTGTTTTCCCAAGAGTATTTTATGTGGAGTAACTAAGCTACTTGTGAACTTGTTTTCTTCAGTTCAATTTCAAATTACAACCCATGTGTCCAGAGGATTGAAAGTTTGTTTCTCCTAATGATGAAAGGTGCCTTTGGATTTTAAATAGAAGGATGGATAGTTTTTTTTTTTTAAATGAGGTTGCAAAGACAGAAAGTGCTACTCCAATGATAGACTTATGAGGAATAGTTGCTGTATTTAAAATGAATAGACAAAAGTAAAAACAAACAGACAAAAAACTACAAGTAAAGATCTCCCAAAGAAAGTGATAGTAACATAGACCTTCACAACCAAATTATCTTGAGATAAATATATTAGTTCATTTCCTAAATTTAATGATTTAGTTCAGCCATTTACCCATGATTTATATGATCCAGAATGATTTGGGAATTAGTGTATTGTCACTTGACCAAACACTATAAAACAATAAAACTCCAGGCAATTATATTGAAAAGACTATATTTCCCCATTAAATGGGCTTTTTTCCTCTTCAAGTGAATAGATTAACTGTTTTGTAGTATTAAGAAACTGGGAAATTTGGAAGGTCATAGAGCAGAAAGCCAAAAGTACAGCCAACCAACTGCATAATTTAATAAATCCATTGATGTAGACAAATATAAGATCCAGGAAGAGAAGAAGCATGCAACAGTGAAAAATAACCCTAGATTTGGAACAAGATCAACTAAATTTGAATTCTGTCTCTTCCACTTACTGCTTGTATGACCTTGGAAAAGTCATCTCACCTTTAAAAGCCCCAGCAAGTTTCATCATCTGTCATGTGAGGGGTGTAGACTAGATCTCCACTGATTTCCCTCAAAATTTTAACATTCTGATCAATAATTACATTCTCTTTTCTTTGATTAGGAATTCTGTGATATTTTCATGGAATCATAGAGTTGTAAAAAAAACCTAACAATTAAGGAGTCAGTATCCAAATACCAGAAAGAATTGGTTCTCTCTTTTCGGAGAGAGAATTCAGAAACCATGACCCCTTCCCCCATAAGTGATTATGAATTATGATTGTCTGATCCTCTCCTTTTATGTGGAGCATGCCATTCACTAGACTTCCTTCTTCAAAAAGGGAAATGGAATTTTCTATATATGGGACCCATAGCATTCTGCCCTTTTGTCTGGCCAGAATATTAACTTCCATGCTCCTGACTGGCAAGAATAATATCTAGAAAGGAAGCATCAGGCTGTGTTTACCCATTATGGGTGTTATTAATTCACTCATTCAACAATTAATTCATTCAACAATCATTCCTTGAGATCCTCTTATGCTCAAGGTGTGATGTTACGACAAAGGGAAACTGATGCTAATGAGAGTAAAAGTGCTTCTCTGCTGCACCAGCAGACCTATTAGAAAAACTGTGGCTATGAGGTAGTAACTGTAATTAAAGCCATTTGTGTTACATAAGGCACATATATTTGAAAGGTAAGGTGGCATAGTGCATAGAGGGACAGCTATTAGAGTAAAAAATACCTGTGTTTAAAATGGGTAACTATAGTTATATGCATTATTGATTTATTATTGATTTACATTGGAGGAAGGAGTTCCATAAACCAATGAAATCACAAATTTGTCTTCCCCTTCTCTCCTCCCCAAAAAACATATCTGAAAATCCATAGGAACATATTCTCCTTATATATGTATAAGAGGAAAATCAGGTTTACCATCCACTAGACTTGAAGCTCTGTTAGGGCAGTGACCATGATTTTATTTTTCATTGCATAAAGATAATCACTCATATCTTTCTTGTGCTTTAAGCTTTACAAGGCAGGTGGTATTCTAAAAGAACAATGAATTTGGAGTCAGAGGATTTGGGTTTGGGTTCACATTCTCCCTCTGCTGCAATTTCTACTTGGGTAGTTTGGACCTCAGTTTCTTCAACTGAAATATATATATATATAAATATATATATATATATATATATATATATATATATATATATATATACACACACACACACAAGATGAGAAAACTGAGGTTAAAAATATGTCCATTTTCTTCCTACTAAGTAAATTTTACATCTAGGATATGAACTCAGCTCTTGAAACATATTGCAGACCTTCATTAAAATTGTATAAATGTATATTTAAATGTACATTATTTGTTTAACATCAGTATCCATAGCTATTCTATAGAATGAAGAATGTGGGTAGGAGGCTCAGCACATTTATAGAGTAATGTAGGAGCCAAGAAATGTTCCATAGTTGCTGTGGTTTTGACTGTGGACGCATGACATCCATACTTTCTTAATATATATGCTGAATCATGGAATTTCACAAAATCTCAAATACAGGATTTATTTAGATAGCCTGTGGGAAAGAACTTATAAAAAATGTAACTTGTGCTGATCTATGAGACAGAGAATCTATGTCTCTTCCCTCTATTGAAAAGCCTTTATCACACTTGCTATCAATCTGAGATTGCCTGGGGCAGAACATGCTATGAAAGATTTTTCTGCAAAGTGGTGCTTCATACTTAGCATTTACCCATATTTAAAATGTTATCACTGCCTTTGAAAAGACGGAAAAGAACTTTAGCAAAGACATTTAACTACTTCAACCTCAGTATGCTCAACTGTAAAATAAGGGGAGGTTGCATGATATGACCTTGAAGATTCCTTCCAGCTCTAGAAGTTTGAATTTATGAGTGATCTATTTAATACTTGAAATCAAAATCCTTTTGTGGAGCTCTTAAATCTTACAAACAACAAAGGAAACCTCCTTCATTTCCTTTTCCTGTTTTTAATTACAAATGAAGCTTTCTTGAGAACATTAAAGATAATGTTCAGAAGGAGAGAATGTTTTTTCTAGTCAACCTAGCTATTAATCAACATTAAATGCCAAAGAATTATGATTGCCTCCTATTGAATCTATTACTTGTCTAAGAAGTAGTGGTAACTCCCCTTTAAGGAATCATTTGATATTTATTTGAACTGAAACTTGAGTTCAGAAAACTGAAAGGTGACCAATCATACTTATAGTTCTCTATTTCTTAAATGTACCAAACCAGATTACCAATAACACGGCATTCAAATAGCTCATCTATTCCAAAATTCCAGTGAGTATGTAAGCTTATTGATTCCCTCCAATGATGCCAGTTGCTGCTCATTTAAACTAGTCAATCCATGTCCTTACATGAATTTGCCAAAAGTGAGTCTACCCACCATACTTGAGACCTTCCACTATCTTCTAATTCTGTGGATTCAAAACAAACATACTGGTTGTCCAGCTGTCTCTTGATTTTCATCATATGATAACCCCAATCCTTTTTCTTGTCATCCTTTTCTCTAGTGACATACTTTAAACCATTTTTTTCTGACCCAATTCCTCATTTTTAATCAATTGTAAATTGTTTATACTTAATATACATCTTTCCATTGACTTTTGGTTAGTCCTCAACTATAATTAATTTTCCATGAATAACAGCCATATATGATCACTAGAAGACAATTATTTAATGAGATAAGCTTTTGTTTCAAGAAGAACGATTTCTTTAATGACTCCAAGCTCACCTGTGAACTTATCACACTTCTCCCACAGCTGAAAATGATCACTTTCATTTTCTCTCTTGACCTTTCTGCAGTATTTGACAGTTATGGAGCACTACCTCATCCTTCTTAGTCTTCTCTATTCCCTTGGCTTCTTATTTGCCATCTTCATCTGTTCTACATCTTACCTTGCTAGCCATTCTCCTCTGAACCCTTATGTGGGTGTCCCTGGGCAATCTCATTCACTTCTATTGCTCTAATAATCATTTATTTGGAGAGTATCCTAAATCTATTCTCCTGACCTCTTGCTCCTTTTGTGTGGTACAGAGGAAAGAATAGCAGATTTGGAGTTAGGAGACTTAGTTCTGGCTCTGCCACTTAAGACCCATATGATATTGGGGATTTTACTTAACTTTTCTGGGCCCCAGTTTCATTATATTTAAAGTGTGTGCATTGAACTAGATGGACTTTTAAGGTATCTTGCAGTTTTCCAAACTATGATTCTATGATAATCTACAACTGACTACAGGACACCTATTGAATTCCTACCTAGACTTTAATTCAAATGCCATGATGCCTTAAAGTTCAATTCTCCCAATTGAACTTCACTTGTATTTTCCCTTGGACACTCTCCATAATATTCTGTGTGCGCTTTTCATATGCACTTGTCATGCATTATTTTGTTCTTTGTTAATAAAAAATATACTAAGTACTAGACATTGTGCTAAGCATAAACATATAAAGAAAAAAGAAAAGCAAAAATAACCCCTGCTCTAAAGGAGCTCACATTCTAATGGGGAGTGAAAACATGAAAATAGCTTTGTATATATATGAATTCAGGATAAATTTCAGGTAACCTTAGAGAAAAGGCATTAGAATTAAGTCTCTAAGAAAAAGCTTGTAGAAGATGGGAGCTATCCCTCTTGGGATAACAACCTGTGCAGGGGTGATAGCCTAGGAAAGAAATGAGGAATGGACAGCTTGGAAGTCATACTGAGAACAAACAGCATGTTTATGAGTTGAAAGGCAGAAGAAGAGGTAGAATGACAATAGAATGTGATCAGATAAGAGAATTTCAGATTTCAGGAGCACCAAAGTGGATGACTTGGGGGTGATGACAAGATCAAGGATATGGCTATGTCGGTGTATAGCTAAAGTGAGGTGGAGGAGTACTTCATGGGAAGTGAATAATAGTAAGTGAAGTAAACTTATTGAAAGCAGTGCCTTTTATGATTGTAAAGTACTGGAAACAAAGTAAGTACCCATAAATTGGGAAATGGCTGAACAAATTTTATTATAAGAATACAATTGGTTATTGTACCATAAGAAATAAGAAATATAACAGAACAGTATTTTAGGCTACATTGGCCCCAAAGCAAGTTCAAGATCTGGAGAGATTGAATTCATGAAGCAGATTTTTAAAGAATATATTTAGGGGCAATTAGGTGGCACAGTGGATAGAGCACCGGCCCTGGAGTCAGGAGTACCTGAGTTCAAATCCGGCCTCAGACACTTAACACTTACTAGCTGTGTGACCCTGGGCAAGTCACTTAACTCTCATTGCCCTGGAAAAAAATACAATAATGTATTTCTTAGGAAATACATTCAGGAAGGGTATACATTGATAGGCATAGTTCTCCCACTCATTAGGATGGACCTGAGTCATAAGCAACAATTGCTTATATAGGAATAAACATTCATTAAATCTGAAGAGCTACACTCCCTTCTGAACATTATTTTACATAGGACTTACAAAAAGGTGAGCATTCATGCATTTAATCTATCTCCTTTCATCGTGGTTGTGGCTAATATTATGCATATAGATTAAATCACAAATTTATTCCCTTAGAATCCAAGACCTAAGAAGATAAGAAATGTAAAAGATAGATTCAGAAAAAAATGGGAAGATACTATGAATTGATGCATTGTGAAATTTGTGTGATGACAGCAATAATATGAAGAAAAGTGAATTAAAAAGGTCCCAGATATCTGATCATAGTAGTGACTAATAGCAACTTCAAGAGACTAATAATGATACATGTCTTCTACCTCTTGATGGAAAGGTAGTAAACTAGAGTTGCAGAATGAGATGCATTTTGACATAGCCAATGAATTGATTTATTTTCCTGGAGAAAATAGGTATATGTATGTGTGTATGTGTGTGTGTGTGTATACAATTATATTTATCTATCCTATAATGTGTGCATATATTCACATATGAATATATACATACACATGTACTGATTCTCCCCTCTGTAGTTGAGTTAATATACTTAAACCTAGTAGTCACATGGGTAGTCATCCTTTTATGAGTTGTGAACACCTTTTTGATTTATTCAAGAAAGGAATAATTTGATTGGCTGAGCAAATTAGCAACATCATTTACAATAACTTAAATAGCTAAATCCTGTATGAATTTCAGCAGTTTGAGAATAATAGAGATTTTATGCTAGGAAATGCCTGTGAATGGGGAGGGGTAGGAAAGGAAGGAATCTCCACTATCAGCTATATAGCTTTAAAGGGGGGATTACTTGACCAATAAGAGAAACTGCATCCAGGAGGAAGCAGAAACCCACATTTTATTTTTAAAATAATAATAAACATTTTTTATTTAAAGTTTTGAGTTTGAAATTCTATCGCTCCTTCCCTCCATCACTCTCTGAGGTGGCAAGCAATCAAATATATGTTATCCATGTGCAATTATGTAAAACATTACCATATTAGTCATTTTGTATAAGAAAACTTGAATAAAAGAAAAAATGAAAGTGAAAAATAGCATGCTTCAGTTTGTGTTCAATCAATATCAGTTCTTTCTTTGGAGGTAGATAGAATGCTTCATCATTAGTCCATTGGAATTGTCTTGGATCATAGTATTGCTGAAAATAGTTGTCATTCACAGTTCTTCATTGAACAACATTGCCATCACTGCACAATGCCATCACTGCAACATTGCCATCATTGCACAATGTTCTCCTGGTTCTGCTCACTTTACTATACATCAGTTCATACAAGTCTTTCCATGCTTTCTGAAATCATCTTATTTGTCATTTCTTATAGAACAAAAATATTCCATCACAATCATATACCACAGCTTGTTTAGCCATTCCCCAAATGATAGGCATTCTTTTGATTTCCAATTCTTAGCCACCACAAAAAAAGCTGCTATAAATATTTTTGTACAAATAGGTCTTTTTCTCTTCTGTGGGTTGTGTTTGGGATTTAAACCTAGCAGTGGTATTGCTGGATCAAAGGATATATACAGTTTAATAGCCCCTTGTGCATAATTCCAAATTTTTCTCCAGAATGGTTGGATCCATTCACAGTTCCACCAGCAGTGGATTAGCATCACAGTTTTCCCACATCCCCTCCAACATCCAATATTTTCCTTTTTTGTTATATTTGCCACTCTGACAGGTGTGAGCTAATAACACAGAGTAGAAACACACATTTTAGACAACCATAGATATAGAGAGAAATTCGTTCAAGGAGAGAAACAGCTTTAGGAAAGGGAACTTGGTCAACAAAGAATAAATACAATTTATGGAGAAGAGACAAATATAGGAACTCAGTTTATCAATCAACCTGCCAAATGTTGTATCCAAAGGAGTATGTTTGAGAACTTTATAAAGAAAGAACTTACAAATATATATCATACACATGTACTTCCAGTATCTTAGTTTATACCTACTTTTCCCATAGACAGTATGTGTATTTAGGGGACAGTGTACCCTATGTCTATAGAGGGGTGTTTTATAATTACTGTTGCAGTGACATTTGTGAAAATATTTTTACTAAAAGTATATTGAGTTACTGGCAAGAAGAATTTAGGAGAGGGGAGAGAGAGGAAGGAGAAAGGAGAAAGAGAATAAATTCAAAGTAAGGGTGGCTTTGTAGTTAAAAATTTTATAAATAAATATAAACAGACTTAAAATTTTCCAACAAACTTTTGACTCAACAAAACATAACTTTTAGATACAATGTAGGCCTGCAATAACTATAATACTAGTGAATTCAAATTTTAGAAATTAAAATTTTCCTTTGAAAAAGATGGGAATGTACATTTCAAATACTCTGGGTAACCTCCTGGACCTTCAACAACAGCAGACTCATAGAATATTAATTGGACTAATCACATTTTATTGTTTGTGTCATAAGATATAAGTGGGTTGTGAAATATTCTTTGCATCCCCCAAAGCTTCAAATTGGTCCTGTGCTTACAAGTACTTCTCAGTAAACACCATCTCTACAAACTATAATAAGATACAGGAATAAAACAATGAAATACATTGATGACTTGTCTTAACTCTCTGTTGGGATTAATGCCTTTCACTAAAGTCTTTGATAATTCAATAACTAAACATGCTTGATTGGGATGCAAGCCCCATGTTCTGTGTGTTGTCTTTATGTTTAATTCACAGTTTCATATCAAGGTACTAAGAAGCTGGTGCCTAACCAAGGAAAATATCAGAAATAGTCCTAGCTTCAGTCAGATTCTATATTTGAAAGCTCTCAAAATTTGAATCCTATACTAAAGTCCATAAAGAATAAATTGTTATTTGAGGTTTTTATGACCCCATCTTTTGGCTAGAATTTTAAAAACCACAGTGTGCCCTGGCCTGGGGCTCAGACACAATGCCTCTGCAAATACACAGCATGGTGCTCCACCCACTGGTTGTAGCTGTTGCCATGGTGCTGGCACCTCACGTCATCACCACTCTCCAATGCCTACATGGGCCTGGTAAAATTATAATGACTGGAAGCCCAGTGAGGGCAGTCATGTGACTGTTAGAGCAGCCAGCCAATTGGCTTGGGGCTGTGTGTGGTCAGCCTGGGGTCTGCTGGGAAGAAGAGAGGTTTTTGCCATTCTAGCTTGAAGCTGGAAGGCGACAGGACTCTGCTTTGTGTTCTCAGCTGATTCCTGGGTGGTGATTCAGGTTATATTATTACCCTTTCCCCATTTTATTTCCTTTCCCTTAATCCTACTGATTTTGTTTGTGTTTTGTTTTCTTTTGTTTTTATAAGTTCATTCTTGTTAAATAAATCCTGCTCTGTCTTGAGGGAGGCTGTCTGTCTCCTTCCTTGCCCCAATATTAAGGTGAGCTGCCTAGCTAACACTCCCCAATTAAAATATTGGTCCCTACAAGTCTTACTTTGGTATGAAAGTGGACTCTGAGTTCCTAATGGTAGCTCATAAGAGTGTGAGCTGTACCAACTTAGAAAAGCTTTAAATATGATACCAAGTTTGGAGAGACTTATCATAATAAGGTTGGCAAGCAGGTGATGAGTGACATGTTTTATCTACAACAACATATGGGTTGTGATTATGGAATTGTACCTATGGTGATTAAATAAATCACAGATCCATGCAGTATTGAAGTAAGTGATGTGTAAATAATTTATTTGGAAAAATAACTTCTAACTAAAAGTATACTGAAATTATCTAAGAAGTTTCTTGCTGGGCTTCCTTTGAAGAAACAAAGTGATTTTCCTTAGGATATAAACATGAACATTACTTAATTACTAACCAGGACTTAGAGGTTGGAGCAGATGGTGAAGATCATGGCCAGGGTCCAGGGATTAGATAAAACCATGTAGGTAAGATGTAGGCCAGAAATCAATGCCCTAGAAATAAGTGACAGATAAATAAATGTTTTGGTAGATGAAGCCCAATTATTACTAATTGCTCACTTTTTAATAGTATTTTACAGTTTACAAAGTTATTTCATTTCAACAACCCCTTGAGGTATTTAATAAAGTGGTTTTATTCCCATTTTATAAGTGAGGAATCTGAGACTTTGAGATGTGAAGTAAGCTTTCAGCAAAGTGTTTGACTAGTAATCTCTCATGCCATCCTTCTGTGCTGAGGATCTATCCTTAGTCTGCGCTGTTTCGCATTTTTATGAATGAACTAGATTAAATCATAGGTGGTATATTTGTCAAATGTCAAAATGACAAAATGTTGTGAAGTATAACTATCCCTTTGGAAGACTGAGTAAGGATTAAAATAAGATCTTGACAGGTTGGGATATTGTGTCTAATCTAAGATTAAATTCAATTGGGATACATGTAAAACATTTAAATATTAGTTGAGTTTTTAAAAAATAAATTAATAAGTACAATATGAGGAAAGTACAACAAGATAGCAGTTTGTCTGAAAATGAACTGGATGTTTTAGTGACTGGAAAGCCCAATATGTCAATACTGTGACATGGCAGCCCAAAATGCCTAACATAATTTTAGGCTGAATTAAGAGAAGCATAATGCAGAGAAGGAAGCAGGTAATAGTCCCACTGTACTCTGCTCTGGGTAGACCACATCTAGAATTATGGTTTTCAGTTTGGGATAACACATTTTTAAGTTATGTGTTAGCTTCAGAGTGTCAAAAGCAGGGTGGCAAAGTGTTGGGAAAGAGAATGCTGTACAGGATTTGGTTGGGGGAAGTAGATGTTGAATCTGGAAAAGAGACCCAGAGGGAATATGACAACTGTGGTCAAGTGTTTTAAGTATTTCAAAGAGATTAAACTTATTCTGTTTGACTGTGGAGGAGGAGTGATGGATGGAAGCTGTAGAGTGGCAGATTGAACATTAGAATTATCCAAAATTATTATTTTTTCTTTCTTTCTATGCTATACTGTTGGCTCCTCTTCCAGATTTTCCCTACATTGCACCAGAAACTTTTCTACCCTGGAAGCCCATTCCAGTCCTCTACTTCATATATTGGTAGTAACCTTCACTTTTATGTTCCGGCCCTTTGATTGGTTGTTCCTTCCCAGAACCTTCAATTGAAAGAGGATTCACAGGCCACCTATGGATTCATTCCTTCCCCAGTTATACTCCTGACCCTCCTCTTGGATTTTCTCTACAATTCCCTCCGGCTGAGTACCCTCAGTCTCCTCCCATTTTCCTTTCCAGCTTCCTTTATGTGTTGTCCTCCTCTTAAGAATGTTCTGGAGGGCAGCTAGGTGGCACAGTGGATAAAGCACCGGCCCTGGATTCAGGAGGACCTGAGTTCAAATCTGGCCTCAGACACGTGACACTTAATAGCTGTGTGACCTTGGGCAAGTCACTCAAGCCTCATTGCCCCTCAAAAACAAAAACAGAAAACAAAAAACTAAGCTTTAATGAATCTTTTCTCACCTGAAAAAAAAAAAAGAATGTTCTGGAAAATTGATTTTCAGGGTCTTCCCTTCCCAGATTGATATTGTTTCTGATGGCAAATTCCATCATCTCTTATCTCAGATTTTGCCTAGCCCTTAGTCATCAAATAAGCTTTACCTTAGATAATCTGGAGCCTGCAAAATGACCTTGGTTTAGGAAGGCCAAGGTCATATGCTGGATCCAGGGTCATTGCTAGTCATCTTGGCTTCTGTCTTTCCCCTGGATTTTGATGACTTTGAAAGAGAGAGTTAGGCTGACAATTTCGTGCAACTCTGCCTTATTTATATAAGGCAGGACACCATCCTTGTGATGTCATTGGTCTTCTTTGAAAATGAAAAACAAACAATAACAACAACAAGCTCCTTGAAGGAAAGTATTGTCTTTCTTTCTGCTTGTCTTTGTATTCCCACTGCTTAGCACATTGCCCGGTACATAGTGAGTCCTTAATAAACGTTCATTTTAAAAACAAACAAATATATAGATAAATAAATAAATGCTTGTTTACTGACTGACTGAAAAAATGGAATGTGCTTGTTAGGAGACCACCAGGTTTCTTTTTGTAGTGGTTCCCAAGTGAAAGCTTGATCACCACTTGTCAAAGCAATTCTACTGGGAATTCTTTGTCAGGCACAGTGAACAAACAGCTTGGACCTTAAGACCTATAGGTTGTATTCCAACTCAGATTCCATGATTCCATGACTGCTCAGGACAACACAGAAAATATAAGTAATGGTGCTGATTTCAAACCACTTATTTTTTTCTGGGCCTCAGTTTCCTCCTCTGTAAAAAGGAGAGGGTCTCTGAGCCATCTATCCACAGTCTTATGAAACTATGCCAAGCTTGGTCCCAGTATATGGTTGGGTCTAAGCTAGAGTTGAGTAAATAACCTCAGATGTAAAAGCATGGAAGGAAACAGGGGGAAAGGAACCAAACAAATTACTAGAATTCAACTCTTGACAATCTTTGGTCAATATAACTAGTCTAACTCAGAGTTTTAGCAAGTTTAATTTTACCTACAACTGCAGGTTAAGTATATCATACTTTATTCTGAAATAACATCTTTGACAATTACCAAGGACTCATACCTTTAAGGGACAATGGGACATGGATCATTACATTCCAATGACAAGGAAGTCAGCCATTCATCATAGCCTACTCACAAAAGGAGCATGCTTTCCCACTGAGTGAGTATAAGGCTGAACTGTGTGCATGCTTCAGTCTTAAAAATAAGACATAATTATGCAGATGGGGAGACCAGATGGATTATATCGGTGAGTGTTTATCATTTTTTAATATTTTGAAGCCAGATGTGTACATACACATTGCTGGTTGTAGTCTGAGGGAAAGGACATTGTATTTGTGGGACACTAAACTTTAATAAGAAATTGCGATGTTTTTCATCCAGCTTAGATCAACTATTCTTAAAATACAACTCGACATCCACTGTTGTAAGCCTTTGGAAAATAGAAAACAGATGCTTAATAGAAAGAAAACTATCAGCCAAGGAATTCCTGGTGATCTTTTTATAAAATGTAAACTTACATATTTTATGAGTCCTTTAATGAACTGCTATAGAACAACTTCAGCAGTCAAAACATTTCATGAAAATAGACACGAACAATTTGTCATTTGTTACTACATTCACAGAAAATCCTTCAATTGCACTCTTGAGAAAATGGGCATAATGGTGGCCCATACTGTGTTATTAACAACATCTGTTACTTGCCGCAAGATCTGATTGGATACTATGGAAAAAGAATGAATCAGAATAAACACACAGAGATGCTTCTATTACTCAAGGTGTTTATGCTGGACCTGGCAGAGTTCCCTAGCTAGGTAAGGTTAACAATGCTCACAGGGAGAGATTAAAAATGGGGCAATGGAGTTCAGAGCAAGGACAGACATTATGCTGTACTTTAGGCTGACTTTAGCATGGGGACAGTGGAGTAATTTCCTAGGTGATAGGAAAAGCTCCATAGTAAATAGATTGGAAGGACTGAGGAGAGCATCACATTTAGACGTTTTCTAAGTGTCAGTCTGATAGCCTTCAGTAAGCCAAGTGATCATGCTCCTAAAAATTTAAGAGAAGGAGAGGAAGCAATTCAATTAAGGTTCCAAATTCTATCTATTAATATCAGTCACTTTCTTCACATTGGGATATAGAACTGTCTTCAGAAGCAAGATTTGAGGCAAAAAGATCACAAATAGTTCTATTGACCCTGGGTAATAACCCATCATCCTTGATCAAATGACCTGAGATCATTTGATGGTTTGTCTTGTTCAGTTGTAATAAAAAGGAAGGTAGGATAGAAATAAAAGAAAACATAAAAGGTGAAGAGGAAAACTGTATCCTTTCAGAAGTCATGTAAGAGATTCGAGAGAACCAGAAAAAAGCATTAAAACATCTTCTCCTTTCCAACCCCAAACATGATCGAGGAGAGTGAAGATGGAGATCTGAAGCAATGATAATCCTTAGGGCACTGTTTGTGAAATGGTAGGGGTAACATAAGGGCTTCTATCCACTTTTGTCACTCAGATTTATAAAATGACAGAGCACCATCAGGACACATTTCCTATGTCTTGACTTGTGTATATGTGTGTATGTGGTGAGATGGACCTGTGATTTCATTGATAAAACTAACAGATAAGGAAACTCCATCTAGCCATGATTATTAGCAATCATAGTGAAATTCTTTTCTTTTTTTCTTTTGCAGGGCAATGAAGGTTAAGTGACCTGCTCAGGGTCACACAACTAGTAAGTGTCAAGTGTCTGAGGTCATATTTGAACTCAGATCTTCCTGATTCAAGGTCCATCTACTATGCCACCTCACTGCCCAATTAGGTCCACCCAAAAGTAAACAATTTCTTTGGGAGGTAGTGGATTCTTTCATTGGGGATCTTCAAGCAAAGAATAAAAGCTCACTTGTCATATGTATTGAAAATGGGAATTCAGGGAAGCTAGGTGGCGTTGTGGATAGAGCACTGGCCCTGGAGTCAGGAGTACCTGAATTCAAATCTGGCATCAGATGCTTGATACTTACTCGCTGTGTGACCCTGGGCAAGTCACTTAACCCCAATTGCCTCATCAAAAAAAAAAAAAAGAAAAGAAAAGGGGAATTCTCTGAGTACAGGTTGAATTTGATGTCTGCTGAACTCCTTTTCTACTCTGTAATGTTCTGGTTTTATGATTCTGTAATAATATTCCATTAAAGTTACATTTTGTAAGTTATTTAATTATTGTCTAATCACTGGATACTCCATTTCCATTTTTTTTGGTCATCACATGCAAAAAAGTGCTGTTTTAATATTTCGATAGTTATGGGACTTTTTCTTCTGTCCTTGACATCCTTGGAGTATATACTTAGTAGTGGAATCACTGGGTCAGAAGGTCTGAACAGTTTAGTGACTGTACATGATTCCAGTTGTTTTCCAGAAATGTTCAAACAATTCGCAGTTCCACCAGCAGTTTATTAGTGTCTTGATCATCCCACAATTTCTCCAACATTAATTATTGTCATTTTTTATCATCTTTCCCACAGTGAAGGATGAAACATTATAATTGTCTTAATTTAAATTTCTCTTATTATTAGTGATTTGCTATTATTATTGCTGTCCTGATTGTTGAGTCAGCCAATGAAGAAACACATGACTTCCTTGATCCAGCTGACCCCTGATTCATTGCTTCAACTCCATGGTTTCCTAAATAGATTATCATGTCATCTTCAAATAAATAATTTTATTTTCATTTTGTGGATATTTATATCTTTAATGTCTTTTGCCTTAATGCTATAGTTAGCATTCTTCAAAATAGATCAATGTAAAGGATACATTGCAGAAGTGATATATAGTCTAAGTGAGAATATATGAGAGCTTGTAGGAGGGAGGTTATACTGTGAGTGAAGAGAAGATAACAAATATCAGAGATATTATACAGATAGAACTGACAGGACTTGGCAGTAGTTAGAATGTACAGGTGAGAAAGGGAAGAATCAAAGATGAACAATGTTACCTTCAAATCGAGAAAATGGAGCTGCCATGAACAGAAACAGAAAAAGTTATAGGAAGAGTTAGGTTTTAGTTTTATACAGGTTGGATTCGGTTTTAAACATTAATTTGGAGGTACCAGAGGGACAACCAGGCAGAGATATTCAATAACATCCTTGGAAATATGAGACAGAATGGAGTTCTGGGGGCAGGGGAAAATGCTTGGGAATGATTTACATAGGAGATATAAATTAAGGTCATTGGATTAATAAGATTACCCAGGGATAGAATGTATGTGTAGGAGGGAAGAGGGTCTAGTACAGAACTAACATTTTAATTTATGGAAGGAAGATGAAGAGTCAGCAAGATACAGAGAAGCATTACTTGGAGTGATATGAGGAAGACTGTGAAAGTACAGTTTTATGGAAGGCAAAAGAATAGAGAGTACCAAGAAACTGATGATGACCTAAAGTATCAAATTAAGTAGAGAATACAATGACTATGAGAATAGGAAAAAAAGACCAAGGGATTTGATACAAGATCATTAATGATCTTGAATTAGGATATTTCAGTAGAGTAGTGGTGAATGAAGCCAGATTATAAGGACTTGAAGAGAGGGTGGGTGGTGAGTAAGTGGAGGCAACAAATACAGACTTCATTCTGAACGTTTTTCAGTAAAGGGGAGAAGAGAGATAACAATAGTTCAAGAGGGTGGGAGGGTGAAATGGGAAGTATTAGGGGGTGTGTCTGTTTTAGAATAACAAAACACAAAATATAGTTGTCTAAATAGATAAATATGATATGATATTTCTGAAAGAATTTTATATCAACACTTAAAACTATTAAATGCAGTATGAGGACTAGTTAAAAGAACTAAGAAAATGTTTCGCCTGGAGAAATGAACACAGAGTGGATGTGATAGATCTTTTTAAGTATTTAAAGGCTTTTCCTGTTTTGTGGAAAAGGAATTATATTTGGTTTGAGAAGGTAGAAAAAGGACTAGTGGGTGAGAATTATAAAGAAGATTTGGGCTTAATATAATGGAAAACTTCCTAACAGAGCTAGCCAATATGGAATAATGCTGCCATGTGAGATATGAATTCCTTGTCATTGAAGGTCTTTGAATACAAGCTGGATGGTCCCTTTTCAAGGATATTTTAAGGGAAATAACTATATATGTAAGGGTAGTTCTAGATTAGCTTTTTCCAACTCTAAGAATCTGTGATCCTCACTTTTTTCCTATATTGAATATTACTGTGGCATGAGAAAATTTTGAGGTACTTTTATGAGTCCCCCCAACATCTAAATGCCAGCTATTAAATTTATCTTATTCAATGAAACTTAATAATTTTTTTCACATGATGAACACAGGACATATTCATTAACAAACTTATGTTATATTAATATAGACAGTATGGTGTAGTAGACAGAGAACTAAGCCTGAGTTCAGTAAGCAAAGAGCTAAAGACCAGCCTCAGACATATGCTATTTATGTGAGCATATTATTGCTTGTTGTTTGTCCTTCATTCTTGAAGAGGACCATGACAATTGTCATGACTTGCAATGAATTGGATTTAAGTGAGGAAGTACAAAGTCACCAGCCTCACTCTCTCCTCTGGAGCCATCTGGGTCCAAAGGCAATATATACGCCAGGAGGGTTAGAGATGGACCCAGATATTTAAGGCAATTGGGTTTAAGTTATTTGCCCAGGGTCACACAGCTAGTAAGTGTCTAAGGTCAGATTTGAACTTAGGTCCTCCCAACTTCAGGGCCAGTGCTCTATCTACTGTGCCACTTAGCTGCCCTTGTGAGGATAGAGAACTCTCTGACTGAAAGTTACAGTTAAGTTGCAAATCTTCTTCAGTGGAGGGAGTTTCCAGCTCTGGGGTTCATTATACCAATGAAATTACATGTCTGGATCTATATATGCATACATGTATAATGTACTGATATATTCACATAACATTTTCTTTTATCAGTCCTTTTTGACCTCATTGACTATCTTGCTCCCTACTCATTCTTAATTTTTAAAATCTACATTCAATTCAACAAATCTTCATTGAATGTTTACTGTATGCTTGGTACTGTAAGGGCCAAATTTAATATGGGAAGAGTTAATTGTGTGGCTCACTGTAATATTGGGGTTCAGAAAATAATGAGGGATTTCTAGGTCCAAAGTTTCCTCCTTTCCAAGCTGCCTTTTTTAGTTATTTCTCCCAGGCCAATAAGAAAGGAGATTAACATCCTCTTTTCCACAAACAAATCAGGTCTTATTAATAGGAATAAAATATATAACAATGGTGAAATTAATAAAGCCAAGGACAAAGGAATAAGGGAAAAGAAAAATGGATAAGTTCCCTGGCTCTAGCAAAGACTGACACAATCCCCAAACTTGCTTCCAGCTCAGCTAATTGGAAGAGCTGGCTTCATTTCTATTAACTCACCACCTGGGGTCTGTAGTTTCTAAAGGAGTCAGTTGTGTAGCCCCTCTCCGATCCACTCTCAGAAGCTCACCAGCTGGAAAGCCAGCCCCCAACCTCAGCATTCTCCTTTTCTACTTTTTCTTTCCCTCCCCCAAAAGGGAGGTCCTTCAAGTTGCTTGGCCGAGATTGGTCCCCCTGGTGATGTCAGTAGTATACGTCAGTCAGGGCAGGCCAGGTGTGGCCTATATCTAATTATCTCAAGTAGGTACTTAGTTTCTCAAATAATACTACATCATTCAGGTGGGATCCCTGGGCATCTGCCAAATTCCACTATTTTATCACAGTACTAAATATAATGTGATTGTATCATTGTTCTCCTACTTGTCTGATGACTTTTCTGGTTTCCTCATTCCCCAATTTAAATGCAATGAGTTCCTAAGTCTCAGTCCTCAACCCTTTGATCTTCTCTTTATGCATCATGTTTAGAGACCTCATTCATTCCCATGGGCTCAACTATATCCCCTGTGCAAATGACCCACTACATCATTCTAGGTCTATTCTCCCTGCTAAGCTGTAGACCCATATTTCTAGTTTCCCTTTTGTACATTTTAAGTTGAGCAGTCAACTATGATGTCAACACTCCTTAAAACAAACTCATCATTTTCCCTCATAAAACTGATTCAGTTTAGTGACTTTGTTATTTTCTTTTATCTTTATTCCTCCTTTTCATTATTCAGTGGTTTTTTTGGTCATGTCCCACTCTTCATGTCCTAATTTGGGGTCTTCTTGGCAAAGATACTGGAATGGTTTTTTCATTTCCTTCTCCAGTTCATTTTACAGATGAGGAAACAGAGACAGAGTTAAGTGACTTGCCCAGGGTCACACAGCTAGTAAGTGTCTGAGGCCAGATTTGAATTTAGGAAGATGTCTTTCTAACGCCAGCCCTGGTACTCTATCTACAGTGCCATCCACTTCTGTGGCCACCAAATCTTCCTATCTCCATTATCTCCCATTGCATTTAATTTCACATAGTACTCTCAGATACATGTTCTTAAAGTATCACTTAAATCATGCCAGTGGTGATAACTCAGACATTTTCCATGACTCCTTCTGTCATTTTACTGTTGTATCTATTGTAGGATACAGTTCAAACCTGGCATTCAAAACTTTCCCTATATTTCCAACTTCCCTTTTTCTTATCATTATGCCAACGTTTACCTTACATTAGCCAGAAAGAGCTACTCCCTATATTTTATATAACATAGCTTGCCTCTATGTCTTTGTTCATGTTGTTTTCCCAGCTTAGAATAGCCTTGTCCTCACCTATCTGAATCTTCCTCATTCTTCGATGTTTAACTCATTTCTCACTTTCCCAGACCACATCAGCTCAAATTATTTTGCCTTCTTTTGAATTCAATATTTATTTCTTCTTCTACTCATGAGCAAGTAATTTGATACTTCCTTCTGCCTTGTTGTTGTTCTTCAGTCATTCTCAGTTGTGTCCAACTCTTTATGACCCTATTTGGGCTCTCCTTGGCAAAGATACTGGAATGGTTTGCCATATTCTTCCCCAGTTCATTTTACAGATGAGGAAATTGAGGCAAAAAGAGTTAAGTGACTTGCCCAGGGTCACACAGCTTTTAAGTGTTTAAGGTTGGATTTGAACTCCTTTCTTCCTGACTCTATGCCCTCCTGTGCCACCTAACTGCCTTATCTGGTACTATTATTTAATTCATAATAGTATTTAGCTTTTAATGCTAAGTGTATTTATGACTCATCACCTCCGATTACTCATCTCATCAGTTTTTCTCATGGTGCCTAACACATTGCCAATTGCACATAATGGTCTCTGCCCACTTTTAAACACATTTAAACAACCCACATTTAAACAACCTCTTTTAAAAATCAAGTCTTTTCTATTAGCTCTAACTTTCTATTTGATCGTGCCATTTCCACCCTGTAGATTGTTTTCTGGTAATCTGTGCTTCAGAAAAATAGATTAAAATCTATTTTTAATCCAAGGAAGTACAAAGCACAAAGAGGCATGATGATATAGTGGATAGGACACTGGACTTAAAATCAGGAAAACCTGGGTTCAAGTCTTGTTTCAGGTATGTACTAGCCATGTGACACTTAACCTTTCTGTATTACAATTGTACCTTCTGCAAAAATGAGGAGGTTGGATTCAATGGCATCTAAAGTTCCTTCCAGCTCTGTATCTATGATTCTATGACTAGTCAGGCTATTGGTGAAATTATTGAATGAGGAGGTGGGGGAGGAGACAATAATATGAGGACATAATATATTAATAACATTACTAAGGACAACAGAAATATTTACTCAGTTTCTCCTGTGAGTACACTAGATGCTTTCCTATTGGCTTGAAAGAGGTAACACAGCTCCCCAAAGCACCTAGCAAAATCAGAATTGTCTTGGCTATGCAAGTCAAGGGTTCTTAACCTTTAATTTGTGTTGCACCCCTCTGACAGTCTGATGAAGCCTTTAAATGTTCTCTCAGAATAATGTTTTTAAATGCATAAAATAAAATAAGAAAGGATTGTAAAGTAAACCAGTTATTTTGAAATAGCAATGTAATTTTTTTCTTATATAAGTTCATAGATCCCTGGAAATTTGCTCATGGACCCTCAAAAGGTCTGTTGACCCAAAGTTAAGACCCCTGGTACAAGGGGATATGTACAATAACCATAAAAACAAATGTCAAAACATTCTGTGATAATTTTTAAAGTGGATCTGCTATCCATAAGGTTCACTTGTCTCTTCCCTAGATGCTAGATATGTTCCTTCTAAATGCTCTTTGTGTGCCCAACTGTGCCCTGATGTTTTCTGGAAACTTTTACTCCCCATGAAACTCCAGTTCCTTATTGAACTCCTCATTTAATTTGTTAGCCCATTCTTAGCTTTTATCTACCTTTGACATCAGAGAGACAGGCAAACTAAGGACAGGAAACTTAGTGAGAATCCTGTATGCTCCTATAAAATCTAACCCTTTCCTTAGCCTCATCTACTCTTTCTGGTGTGAAGGTGAATGCAACCCAGACATCTGCAGCATGAACGAGGAGTGACAGCATGGTGCAGCTGAATGGGCCAAATGCAAGGGCAGCTTTTCTGAAGGATGGTTGCTGACTCTTTTCCTCCTCATACTGTGCACCCAAGTTCCTGGAAAGTGGCCCTTTATGTTGTCTGAGACACAGTTGTATTCCTTTCCCTAAAACCTCTTTTCCTTTTATAGTGCTTGTTCCCTCTATGTTCTGCCCTTGGGCATTTTGTTTTTAGCCTTCGTTTTCAACCTTTAGACTCATGTTTACAGAAATAAAGTATTCCATTATAAACCCCCCCACAAACTTTTTCGCATTGTTCTTCTGATTCTTTTGTGAAGACCATCTCTAAGTGTCAAACGTTTTATTGCATCCTAGAAAAAGGGTATCTTGTTTTATAGTATACTATTTTCCTTACAATATCTCTCTGAGGTTGGTAGGGAAGACATCATTCCTGTTGTACAGATAAGGAAAGCGAGGCTGAGAAATTGTTAAAGATAGAAGGATCAATGAAGGCTGGAGCTCTAAGTCCAATAGCCATGCTCTTTATTGAATCCAATGCTATTGGTTCAATGCAGAGTATGTTAATGTAATGCCAAAACAACTGGCAATATTAGTGGGGGAAAAATTGGTCAGATTCCTCATTTTAATTAAGTGACTTTTTTTTTAAGAAGTATTAGGGGGCAGCTAGGTGGTGCAGTGGATAAAACACAAACCCTGGATTCAGGAGGACCTGAGTTCAAATCAGGCCTCAGACACTTGACACTTACTAGCTGTGTGACCCTGGGCAAGTCACTTAACCCTCATTATCTTGGAAAAAAAGCACTGAAGTGATTAGTTAATACAGTATAAACAATTAATAATCATAAAACATATTTGAGAGGGTGCATTGATAGAGAGCCTGCCTTAGATTCAAGAAGAACTGAGGTCCAGTCTTTTTTATGACACATACTAGCTGTGTGACACCTCGCACAAGTTGTCCTCAGTACTCCAGACAATTCTGTAAGCTACAAAGTAGTTGCAGGAGAACTTCCCTCTTTAGGATTTCCTTCTGCCAATGGAATCATAAGTCTGGTCTCCCTAGATAAGTCCCATTTATATAATATTTTAAAATTGCTTCACATACATCATTTCACTTGGTTCTCAAACACCCTGTGACTTAAGCAGTACAAATATTTTAATTCCCATTTGACAGATGAAGAAACTGATATACAAGTTAAATGACTGACCATGGGTACTGTGATATTTAAAATCTAATGTGGGTCCTTACCTGCCCTCCCCAGCCCCCAGTTTTTTTGGGGAAAGTAGCTAAGATTTACTGATAAATTCAGCAACAGTTTAGGATTTTAAGTATTTATTAAAGTGTAAAGAAAACACATGGGGTCATGTAACGCCAATAAAGTGTATCTACTTTTCTGTCTGCCACCAACTCAAAGTCCTGGTCTAAAGGACTAAAAGAGGAAGATCAAGCGAGCCACCCTCACCTTTCTACTTCCTGTCTCCCTCCCCAATAGGGGAGGTTCTTCAAGCTGATTGGTTGAGGGTGGTCACCTGTTGATGTCCACAGCCTCTGAGAACAACACCCCACTCAGGTTAGCCAGGCATGGTCTCAATTTTATCAATCTTAAGTAGGTTCTCAGTCAGTTTCTCAGTCTCACGCAATTCAATCAATTCCAAATCAATCTTCAGGTGGGGGCCCCTGGGCGTCTGCCAAATCCCATTATTTTATCACACTACAGCATAAGTGCTGAAGCTAGGATTTAATTCAGGTCTTCTGATGCCAAGTCCAGGGCTCTTTGTAATATATCCTCATTCTTCTTCAACATAAATAGACACAACCTACATAAGAGCTGGCTTTCCAGAAAAAGAAAATTATTGAACACAATATACCTGAGTGACTTTGGAAAATTTCTTGAGAAGAATACACACACACACACACACACACACACACACACACACACACACACACACACACACATCTTCCACAAATCCATGGCTCCTACTGTGAAATCAGACGACTACACTTGAAGGGAACTCTCTCAATTTCTTCTCTTTGTGTGACTTAGTTGATCCACATTTAAAAATGCAACTTCTCCTCTATGAATTAAACACAGCAGGAATAGTTTATTTAAACATGTTCTACTCAACAACAGTACTTGACTACCTCATGAATACTCACCCTCCTATCCATACCATTCAAAATAAATTCCAATGTTTATCATAGTGCAATCAACAAACTGGATTGCCTCATCCTCCTTCTAGATGGGGAATTGAGGAGAAAACTTCCTCAACAAAATATTTCGGTATTTCAACAGATAATTTAGCATGTATTTCAGCTACCAAATTGTTTAGTTTTTAATATTGTGTTTACAAACAATCTTCCTTTTTCCCCGAACTGGAACCCAGCCTATAGTCTGACTTGTGATAACCACAGCAGTTAATTTGGCATCAGCTCCAATAATTCTCAGAGCTGGGGGAAAAAAAAAAAGTTAAATTTCATTGTTTCTAAAAATGTCCCTCCTCTTGGCTGAGCTTCTATTACTCCTATCATTTACTGAGTTTTTTTCGGTCTATCACATATACTTCTTTTAAACACACAAAGCCATAATCATAAGCCACTTGCCTGGGTTCATATTAAAATAAAACACAAAACCAAAAATCACTATGAATCATTTAACAGACTTATTGGGCATCTGACAAATACATAACATCGTACTACATGTTGTCAGGGATATAAAGGAAAACCTCTAAGGGCAGTACTATTTAGAGAAATGAGGTGTGATGATATTAATTTTAAGGAGGTCTACACCTGTGATTTTATCAGTGTGGGGACTCCTAGAATAAAAATCCCTTGCTTCATTTTGATTTTTGACTTTAGCCTTAGGGAGTTGCCTAGGGTACTGAAGTGGTACCATACTGAAGTGGTATGGACCTTGCCCATAGTCCTTTATGTAGAAATTTCTGGGACATAATTTGAAATTAGGTTTGAATTGTAAGTCCAGCAATCTTTCCACTATGCTAAACAGATAGAGGGTTAAATAGCATATCACAATTATTCAGTATTGCAAAATAGTTGTAGTTTAGTTATAAAGATGACTATTTCTGTTGTTCCAAATCATAACTTCATGTCACAATATATAATCTTCCTGACTTTTTTGATACCAGCACCCCCATCTTCCACAAAAGAATCTTTACATTGTGATGTTTAAAATCTATGTGTGTGGTTGCCTTCAATGACAAGCTTTAGCACCAGTATTTGGGCATTAAGCATTTATTAAAACATAGTAGGTATTAGTCAAAAAGAAAACGTGTGGAGTCAGAAAGCTAAGAAAAGGCCTATCTAGCCTAGAGTTCCATCCTGGTCTGGTTCTTCTTCAAGTCCTCCACCATGTGCCTGCTTCAACCATGAACTGCCTCAGCAAATTGAGTGTGGAAGCTTTTTATAGGTATGGAGTATAGGTGGTCCTTACGCACTGCTTCAAGCTGATTGGTTAGTGTCATCCACTTGGATCCACTGGACTTGAAGGTGGTCTCCTGTTGAGTTCAAAGTCCTTAGTTTCTGAGAACAATACCTTGGTAAGGTCAGCCAAGTGTAGTTACAGTCTAATTAACTTTAAGTAGGCTAATCAGCAAAGTCAATCACTTTCACTTAATTCAATCACTTTAGATTAATCTCCAGGTGGGGCCTTTGAATATCTGCCAAATCCCATTATTTTCTCACAACATGTTATCCACCTTGCTGTTGCTAAAGTCTCTAAATCTTGAACTATGGCAACCTTCTGATATCAGACCAACAATCTATTGGACATGTAGAGTTTGAGATGTTTGCAAAATATCTGCATTGAGCCTTATAAATGAGACAAGGAGAGGCATGCTAATCTACTAATCTGTCATAGACTTTGAAGGAGAGGAACAGGACAACTTTGTATTTTTCTTTAGTGGACTATCCTGGACAACTGGGGTGAAAGAAAAAAGAAACCAAACACAAAGAAATTAAATCATGTGCTCATTTATATTGAAATGGAGGTTGGTTAAAAGATGGAGTCACTTATTCAAGATAGGGAAGATGCATGGTATCTATTTCTTTGTCGCCACAATATGTACTGGACTTGATCTGTATTTGTCCATTCAATTGCATATTATAATCTATATGACAAGGATATTCAGGTATACTCTTTTTTCAGGGACTATGGATCTCATTTAGGAGAATCTGGAATGTTCTTGGATGATGCAATGAGCACAATGTCATCCATTAACAGGAATGTTTGGAGGCTTTCACCATATAAAATCAATCCCACTTCAATTTGTATTGTATAGTTAGTTGCAAATACCTTTAGTGGGTGTATATATCCTTGTTTTATGCCTTACTTACTAATAACTCATAGTTACCAGTTTTCTTTGTTGTTACATATTTCTTTTAAAATATTAATTGGAAACAATCATCAACAAATAAATTTTTATTATGCAAAGAAGAACAGGAAAGAAAATTGTGTAAGAAACAGTGAACTGGTATATACAATTTGTTTTTAGGAAGAATAGATATGTATGATATATACTTATATTAAATTTAATAAAATAGTAACAAAATTATTCAAAATGTTTCAAGGAATCTTGAATAATTTTAGCAAATGCGTGGCAGACACTTGATGGGAAGAGAGCCTTTACAATGACTTTCTTCTATGAAAAAGAAAAACAAGTTGTATCAATGCTTTTTGTTTACAACATAGTCATATTCTTTGCCCTTCCATTTGAAACCTCCCTTGCAAAAAAGTAAAAATATTAAGAAAAACTCTCCCAAATAAAGGCATATAAAATATTTCACCCCCATGGTCCTCCATCTCTCACAAAGCTTCATGTAAACTTATTTTCCTTCTACTTCTTTCAATTTGAAGGGCCTTTACCTGCAAGAGATATTAGACTTTTTCTTCTTGACCCCAGAAGGCAGACTTAGGAACAATAAATGGTCATTGAGGAAGCAAATATGTTTGATTTAATAAAAGGCCAGCTAACAATTAAAGCTATCCAAACATAAAATGACCCTCCTTAAGCGATATGGCTTCCAACCTAATTGGAAATCTTCAAGCAACAACTGCATGACCACTTGTCACATATATCTAAAGAAGAGTCTTCTTCAGGTATGTGTTGGAATATGTGGCCTCTGGGGTCCTTTTGAATTCTAAGATTTGGTGACTTATAGTTACAAAGGTTCTCCACTCAACAATGATGTCCCATAGTGTGCTTTCCTCTCCTGACTTCTTCTGTTTCTGTAAACCATAATTTAGTACTCAATTATATTGATATGTATTATTCTCTAAATTGGTCATATTCCTACATAGAATTTATATAATGCCCTAAAATCTGCTGAGTACTGTACAAATATAATCTCATTTTTTTCCTTGCAATGATTCTGGGAGGTAGTTATTATTATTCACATTTTACATATAAGGAAGCCGAGGAGACAGAAGTTAAACCACTTTCCCAGGACTACATAACTAGCAAATATTTTGGGGTCATATTTGAACTCAGGGCTTCCTGACTCCAGGTTCAGCATTCTATTTATTAGGCTGCCTAGCTGCAACATAAATGTTGTCTTCAGAACTAAGAACTAAGACATATTACATATGTCCTTATTTTTTTTCTAAAGCACATCAGGCATACCTTTTCTACAAGGCACATCAGGTCATAAAATCATAGAATTTGCTTAATCAGCACCTATATTCTAGTCTCTAACTATGGGTTTCTCCCTACAATTTCTCCTAAGCTTTCTTTCTATAGGTTTTCTCTTGGTGAGCTTAACAGTTCCCATAGATTGAATTATCATCTCTATGCATATCATTTTCCAATCTCCATATCCATCATCCATTACTGTTCCATAAACGTCTCAAGCACAATGTATCCAAAATGAAATATACATAAAGGGTGATAGCATAAGTAAATTAGGAGAGCATGGAAAAATTTACTGGCCAGACCTATGGATAAGAGAAAGGTTTATGATAGAACAATAGATAATGAAGATCACAGGAAGCATAATGGATAATTGTGATTACATGAAGTTAAAAAGTTTTTACACAAACAAAACGAGTATAGTCAGAATTAGAAGGCAAACAGGAAACTGGGGGAAAAGTTTTATAGCAAGTTTCTCAAATATATAGGGAACTGAGTCAAATTTATAAAAATAAGAGCCATTCCCCAACTGATAAATGGTCAAAGATTATTAATAAGCAGTTTTTAGAAGATGGAATCAAAGCTGTCAATATTCATATAAAATGCTCTAAATCATTATTGATTAGAGAAATACAAATTAAAACAACTCTGAGATATAACCTCACACCCATCAGATTGGCTAACATGACATAAAAGGAAAATAAGTCCTGTAAGGAAAGTAGAAAAATAAGTGCACCAAGTCACTGTTGGTATAGTTGTGAACTGGAGAAAAACTTGGAACTATGCCCAAAAGGCTATGAAGCCTTTGATTCAGCAATACCATTACTAGGTCTATATCCCAAAGAGATTAAATAAAAGGGAAAAGGACCTGCATGTATAAAAATATTTATAGTAATTCTTTTTATGGTGGCAAAGAATTGGAAACTAAGTGATACCTTTCAAATGGGGAATGGATGAACAAGTTAGGACACATAATTGTAATGAAATATTATTGTGCTACAAGGAATGATGATGGAAATGGTTTCAGACAAACCTGGGAAGATATATATGAATGATGCAAAGAGAAGGAGCTGAACGGGTAGAACCTTATACACAGGAATAGCAACTGAATGCAAACTGTCTGATTTGCTTTTCCCCATACCTGACATCTCTCACGTCTATGTCTTGCTTAGCCTGTCTCCTATGCTAGAATGCATGAATTCTTCACTTCTTTCTCCTCTTAGTGTCCCTAGCATCCTTCAAGGTTAAACTGAAGGGTTACCTCCTATGTGAGACCTTTCCTATTCCCTCCCATGGTTAATGTCCTGCTCATCTGAAATTACTTTGAGTTATAGTGTATGCATTTTTTGAATTTACATATCTCTGTATATGCAGTTTCCCTCAAATAAAATGTAAGCTTCTTGAGGCCAAGTAGTATTTCAATAAATACTTGTTGAATGAATCATCTAGTTAAAATGAATAAAAAAGTGAAGAAGGCCTAGAAAAACTGAGTGACTTTCTCAGTCACACAAAAATAAGTAACAGAGTTGGAATTTTAATCCATATCTTTAGGCTCCAAAGCCAGTCACTGTGTTATTTCCACTAAATAAATAGATATGCAATAAATACTAGCCAAATTAAATTCTATACCTCTTGGTTTATTTATTTATTTTTTTGCAGGGCAATGGGGGTTACGTGACTTGCCCAGGGTCACACAACTAGTAAGTGCCAAGTGTCTGAGGCTGAATTTGGACTCAGGTACTCGTGAATCCAGGGCTGGTGCTTTATCCACTGCACGACCTAGCTGCCCCCTCTTGGTTAATTATTAAACTATATTATCATTATAAGAAAGAGTACCTATTATTTGTAGAATAGTATGAAAGTAATACTTATTAGAGTTTAAAAATGGTTTCTGCACTCCACTCTATCATTCTTCCCTCTGACTTTTCTCACTCAAAACTTTTATCTTTTTTTTTTTTAAACTTTTGGCTCAATGCTTGCCTTTGAATGACTTTAGGCCATTACCAGGATGAAATGCATCCTCAAAGAACACAAAATTGCAGTTGAGTATATTAAAAAGAATGTTCTATAGGATCAGTATAATGGCTGGCTTGGCTCTGTCTCTGAATCCCTCTAACTCTGGCAGATGGACCTAATCAGCCTCCACATGGATGCATGGCCCTATAACAGAGCCTGGCTTCAATCATAACCTCCAGCAGAGCAGTCTATAAGCATCCCTATACTTGTATCTCTCTGGTACTACCAGCGACTCAATCTTGTTACTAGTTCCACTTAAACTTCGATAAACCGATTGCTAGTGATTGGGACTTTTTTCCATTGTAAACACTATTTCCCTGTAACTGGTTTTTCAGAGGTTCAAATGAGACTATGTGAGCAAAGTATTTTTACTTTGAAGTGCTATAAATGTGAGTTGTTAGTGTTATTGCTATTGCTGCTGTTACTTCTGCTTATACCCCAGTTGTCAGGTGATGATATCCTTTCTGGTCACCTTAATGCTCAAGTGGCTCAGTCCCTTATTATTATGCCAGCCCTTTATTAACTAGGGGTTTGTGTCATTGAATCTTAGTCACCTAGAAGTAGCTGGAAAACCTCTCTTACACTGAAAGTTTGTAAACCTGAACTTTCACCAGTTGTGTATTCTGTAGAACATCAACAATGGCCTACCTAATTTGAATAGATATCTTAGATGTTGGACTTTGGATGTAAGGTACTGCCCCTTTTATATATGGATGTTTTGTTTGCTTAATGGGTCAGAGAAGAACATTTGTCTGAGGGACCACAGAAACAAAATCAGTTTGAGAAGTGCAACCTTTCATATAGAAGTGCTTCAAGAGAGATCAGGCTGTTTGAGAGGACTCGGTTGAAAGCATGTACCAACTCAAGGTAGGGATGACTGCAGTGCATTAATTTCTATCAGCTTATTTATGCAATACTGTTTCCAGGACTTTTATGATTATAGCTGAGAAACTATAAATTGAAAGAACAGTTTGGGCACTATAGAAAAATTATATATTGTCTGTGTCATACCTGACAGAATTTTGGATCTGGGGTTTCTCAACAAAAGGCATAGATAGAGCACTACATATGAGGAGCTCCTGATTTGAGGCACAAGAAGCCAGACACCCAAGGAAGAAAAGAGAAAATGACAAAAGAGAGATGCTGATAACCGAGATGGAAGACTTGCTACCTGAAAGAAGCAGAGTGTAGAAGAATCAGAAGGTAGAGTAGCTGTTGGGGCAGTCAGGTGAGAGAGCCAATTGTAGCCAGATATACTTTGTAATTACTGTTGAGAGCTCAATTGAGGAGAGCCTTCTAGCTACTGGAAACTAATTAAAGACAGTAAAATTCTGGTGAGTGAAGAGCTGGCTGGGCTTATCTGCACTGCTCTTTAGCACCATCTACAGTTAAAGAGAGGGGAAAACCCCTCAGAGTTTTCATTGCCTTCTACAACCCTCTCTGGCTTGAGAGAAGAAAACTTCAAATTCCAGAAAGCAGATCTCAGTGACTTACAGTTTTCTAGCTTAAGGAAACTGCTTTTCATTGAAATGGTTTAATACAATTTTAGTGTCCGGTCAAAGGATCTGACATAGAAAGCAGAGGGTCCTAGACTTAAGGCTACTATTTCACTGAAAGAGCATAGCACTTCTATTTGCTAAAAATGGTTTAATATGATCAATGCTGCTTAAGAGTGACAAAGAGAGGCAGCTAGATGGCGCAGTGGATAGAGCACCGGCCCTGGAGTCAGGAGTACCTGAGTTCAAATCCAGCCTCAGACACTTAACACTTACTAGCTGTGTGACCCTGGGCAAGTCACTTAACCCCTATTGCCTCACTAAAAAAAAAAAAAAAAAAAAAAAAAAAAGAGTGACAAAGAAATGGCTTATCCAGTAGGAAAATGTAGAGTTCCAGAAGAAACAAGATCCACCTATCAAGTAATGAATGCATGGTACACGAGATCAAAACACACAGTTTAGAATTGCAAGATGTCTTGGGCCATATGAGTTTTCTATTCATGTGTTTTACTGCTATATTCCTGTAAGTTTGTGCCCATTCTTCACCACAGACACTTTATGAGTTTGTGGAGAGTGTAACCCAGCTTTATAGGTGGACTATCATATTATGATATAATTATTGCTTTGCCTTCTATTAATAAATATGATTTATGACTTATAGTGTCATCAATAAAATGTCATTGAATAATAAATATATTTCATGTTTATGAGTTCATAGTGTCATCAATGGTTGACCTGTTTATATGGAAAGCACACAAATTGGGGCTCAGAAGCTATAATTGTGAGTAGTAGACATACCCTTGCCATACCTTGGTTATCCCAAGATGCTGACAAAAGTGAGTAGTTAACGGATGGCATATGATTGAGGACTTTCTCTCCATTCTGGGTACTTTTCCAAACCTCACCCCCTTCCAATTTCTATTGAAGACCTGTGTGTATATATGAAGATTGGGTTGAGCAAACCAAAACCAAGAAAAAAGAACAAAGAGTGATTAAGAATTTTAGTGGCATAGATTAATCTATACTTGGTTTACACTTAGAACTCAATTAACAGTAGTCATATTAACCCTGTTCCTTCCCCACAAAGGATTAATTTCCAAGATCTAGATCTACCTTCTTGATATAGTTAGGTGAAACAATACATGGAGTCCTGGAACTAGAGTCAGAAAGATCTGATCCTGGGTAAGTCACTTAAACTCTGTGAGCCTAAATTTAATCATCTGTAAAATGTGGATAATAATAGCACTCACCTCCCAAGATTGTTGTGAAGATAAAATGTGATCATAATTTATTGAGTCTTTTTGCAAACCTCAAAGCTATATCAATCCTAATTATTTTATACACAAACACATCCACACACACATATATTATATATATGTATATATACATATATAATTTGTCATATAATGATCAAGCTCTAGCCCTACTTTTATATGTATATTCCTTTTTATAATAAATATTTTTACTATATAATAGATGTCTGGAGAAAATTGAATAGGGATAGAAAGGATTATACCGTTTTTTCCATCAGAGATACATGGCACATCCTCAAAAATTGACCATGTATTAGGGCACAAAAACCTCATAGTCAAATATAGAAAGGCAGAAATAGTAAATGCATCCTTCCCAGATCATGATGCAATAAAATTACATGTAATAAAGAGTCATGGAAAGGTAGACTGAAAATTAACTGGAAACTAAATAATCTCATCCTGAAGATTGAGTGGGTCGAACAACAAATCATAGAAACAATCAATAACTTCATCCAAGAGAATGACAATAATAAGACAACATACCAAAACATATGGGATGCAGCCAAAGCAGTGTTTAGGGGAAACTTTATATCTCTAAAGGCTTACATGAATAAAATAGAGAAAGAGGAGACCAATGAATTGGGCATGTAACTAAAAAAGCTAGAAAAAGAACAAATTAAAAATCCCCAAATAAATACCATATTAGAAATACTGAAAATCAAAGGAGAAATTATTGAAATTGAAAGTAAGGATACTATAAAATTAATTAATAAAACTAGGAGCTGGTTTTATGAAAAAAAAAGAAGAAAACCAAATTACCAGAATCAAAAATGAAAGAGGTGAATTCACCACCAATGAAGTAGAAATTAAAGCAATAATTAGGAGCTATTTTCCCCAACTGTATGCCAATAAATTTGACAATCTAAATGAAATGGATAAATATTTACAAAAATACAAATGTCCAGGTTAACTGAAGAGGAAATAAAATCCTTAAATCAGCCCATTTTAGAAAAAGAAATTTAGCAAGCTGTCAATGAACTCCTTAAATAAAAATCCCCAAGGCCAGATGGGTTTACAAGTGAATTCTATCAAACATTTAAAGAACAATTAATTCCAATATTATACAAATTATTTGGAAAAATAGGTGAAGAAGGAATTCTTCCAAATTCCTTTTATGACATAAATATGGTGTTGATACCAAAACCAGGTAGAGCCAAAACAGAGAAAGAAAATTACAGACCAATTTCCCTAATGAATATTGATGCAAAACTCTTAAATAAAATATTAGCAAGGAGATTATAGCAATTCATCACCAGGATTATAAACTATGACCAGGTGGGATATATACCAGAAATGCAAGACAGATTCAACATTAGGAAAACTAGCAACATAATCAACCACATCAGAACAAAAACTAACCAAAATCATATGATTATCTCAATAAATACAGAGAAAGTGTTTGACAAAATACAACACTTATTCCTATTAAAAATATAGAGAGCATAGGAATAGGTGGTGCTTTCCTTAAAATAATAAGTATCAGCAAATATTATATGTAATGGGGCATTCCCAATAAGATCAGTGGTGAAACAGGAATGTCCATTATCACCTCTATTATTTAATATTATACTAGAAATGTTAGCTTTAGCAATAAGAAAAGAAAAAGTAATTAAAGGAATTAGAATAGGCAAGGAGGAAACAAAACTTTCACTCTTTGAAGATGATATGATGGTATACCTTGAGAACCTTAAAGAATCAATTAAAATACTACTTGAAACAATTAACAACTTTGGCACAGTTACAGGATATAAAATAACCCCACATAAATCATTAGCATTTGTATACATGACCAACAAAGCTCAGCAGCAAGAGATAGAAAGAGAAATTCCTTTAAATTCCTTTAAATGTAACTGTAGACAATATAAAATACTTGGGAGTCTACCTGCCAAGACAAACCAAGGAACTCTATGAACACAATTACAAAACACTTTTCATCCAAATCAAATCAGATCTAAATAATTGGAAAAATTTCAATTGCTCATGGATAGGCTGAGCTAATATAATAAAAATGACAATCCTACATAAATTAATTTACTTATTCAATGCAATACCAATCAAACTACCTAAAAAATATTTTATAGAGCTAGAAAAAAATAAAATTCATCTGGAAAAACAAAAGTTCAAGAATATCAAGGGAACTAATGAAAAAAATGCACAGGAAGGTGGGTTAGCTGTACCAAATCTGAAGCTTTACTATAAAATGGCAGTCATCAAAACTATTTGGTACTGGCTAAGAAAATAGAGTGGTGGATCAATGGAATAGGTTAGGCACAGGAGACACAGTAGTAAATGAGTATAGTAATCTCCTGTTTGATAAACCCAAAGACTCCAGCTTCTGGGATAGGAACTCAGTATTTGACAAAAACTGCTGGGAAAACTAGAAGATGACAGAAACTAGGCATAGAGCAACATCTTATACCATATACCAAAATAAGGTCAAAATAGGTACATGATTTAGACATAAATGATGATGCCACAGGTAAATTAGGACAGGAAAGAATAGTTTACTTCTCAGGTCTATGGAGAAGAAAACAATTTATGTCCAAACAAGAGATAGAGAATATTATAAAATGCAAAATGTATGATTTTGATTACATTAAATTAAAAAGTTTTTGTAAAATAAAGCTTTTGTACAAATAGAAGCAATACATCTAAAATTAAAAGGGAAACAATTAGAAGGGAGGCAGAAAACTGGGAAACCATTTTTACAGCCAGTGTTTCTGATAAAGGCCTCATTTAAAAATATATAGGGAGCGGGCAGCTAGGTGGCGCAGTGGATAAAGCACCGGCCCTGGATTCAGGAGTACCTGAGTTCAAATCTGGCCTCAGACACTTGACACTTACTAGCTGTGTGACCCTGGGCAAGTCACTTAACCCCCATTGCCCTGCAAAAAAAAAAAATCTTAAAAAAAATATATAGGGAACTAAATCAAATTTGTAAGAATGCAAGTCATTCCCCAATTGAGAAATGGTCTAAGGATATGAGCAGTCAGTTTTCTGATGAAGAAATAAAAGCTATCTATTGTCATATGAAAAAATGCTCTAAATCACTATTGATTAGAGAAATGAAAATTAAAACAACTCTGAGGTACCACCTCAACCTATCAGATTGGCTAATATGACAAAAAAGGAAAATAATAAATGTTGGAGAAGCTGTGGAAAAATTGGAACACTAATTCATTGTTGGTGGAGCTGTGAACTGATCCAACCATTCTGGAAAGCAATTTGGAACTATGCCCAAAAGGCTATGGGCCTCTTCATACCCTTTGACGCAGTAATACCACTACTAGGTCTGTATCCCAAAAAGATCATAGAAGAGGGAAAAGTACCCACATGTACAAAAAATATTTATAACAGCTCTCTTTGTGGTGCCAAAGAATTGGAAATTGAGGGAATGCCCATCAATTGGGCAAAGGCTAAATAAGTTGTGGTATATGAATGTAATGGAATACTATTGTGCTGTAAGTAATGATGAGCAGGAGGATTTCAGAGAAACCTGGAAAGACTTGCATGAACTGATGCTGAGTTAGATGAGCAGAACCAGGAGAACATTGTACACAGTATCAACAACATTGTGTGATGATCCACTGTGATAGACTTGGATCTACTCAGCATTGCAAAGATCCAAAACAATTGCAAAGAACTTGTGATAGAAAATTTTCCCCACATACAAAAAAGAACTGGGGATTCTGAATGCAGATTGAACCATACTGTTTCTACTTTGGGGATGGTTTTCCTTTTTTGAGCTGTTCCCCTTGTGCTCTGATTCTTCTTTCACAATATGAATAATGCAGAAATATATTTAATGTGATTGTACATATATAACCTGTATCAGATTGTTTTCCATATGGGAGGGGGCAGGAAGTAAGGGTGGGAGAAAAATTTGGAATTACAAATCCTATGAAAACAAATGTTGAAAACTATCTTTATATGTAATTGGAAAATAATAAAAAAAACTTTTATGCTAAAAAATATTTTTACTTAAAGTTTTGAGTTCCAACTTTTATCCTTCCTTCCCTCCCTTTCCTTCCCCCTCCTTGAAGCAGTAAGCAATCAGATATAGGTTATACATGTGCAATTATGTAAAACATTAGCGTATTAGTCATTTTGTATAAGAAACCTTAATGAAAGAGAAAACAATGAATATTTTTCCAATTGTTTAGATCCAACTTTATTTGTGTGAAAAGTATTTTATAGTTGTGTTCCATATATATATTCCTTGCCTTTGCCCAGTCTTCTTTGGTTGCCCTATCAATCTCTTTCTATTTACCAACCCATAAATGCTCAGCTCCTCTGTATCTTAAAAACAAACAAATACATATCAATTTATACAAATAATATATATGACAAATTTGTTTAAATATAATTACTATATAAATAAGACCTAAATAACTCATATATGCACAACATATATATTTCTGTGTGTATAGATACATATATACAAATCTGACAGATAGACAATTCCATACTCCTTTAATTTTCTTTTTTTTTTAAATTTTGAGTTCCAAATTCTGTCCCTTTCTCATATCCTCCTCCCTCCAAGGTTGCAAGCAACTAGTATAAGTTATACATGTGCATTATGTAAAGCATTACCATAATAGTCATTTTACATAAAAAGACTCAATCCTTTAATTCTCTTATGGTATTATCCTTTATTTGTAAATCATTTACCCATTTTGACCCTATTTTTGTATACAGTGTAAGATGTTAGTCTATACCTAATTTCTTCCATACTGTTTTCCAGTTTTCCCAGCAGTTTTTGTTAAATAATGAGTTTTTGTTCCAAAAGCTTGGATCTTTGGGTTTATCATATACTAGAATACTATAGTCATTTACTATAGTGTTGTTTCTATCTATTCTATTTCACTGATCTACCTCTCTATTTCTTTGCCAGTACCAAACTGTTTTGATAATTACTGCTTTATAGTACAGTTTGAGATCTTCTTTTGTATTTTTTCATTGATTCCCTTGATATGCTTGAAATTTTGTTTTTTCCAGATGAATTTTGTTATTATTTTTTCTAGCCCTATAAAATATTTTTGATAGTTTGATTGGTATAGCACTAAATAAACAAATTAACTTAGATAGGATTGTCATTTTTACCATATTGACTCTGCCTACCCATGAGCAATTAATATTTTTCCAATTATTTAAATCTGAATTTATTTTTGTGAAAAGTGTTTTGTAGTTCCAGTCATATTTGCCTGGATAAAAAAGAAAACTGCCTGTTTATAAAAAAAAGAAGAGAAAGGATTTAAAATACTAAATTAGGGGCGGCTAGGTGGCACAGTGGATAAAGCACCGGCCCTGGATTCAGGAGTACCTGAGTTCAAATCCAGCCTCAGACACTTAACACTTACTAGCTGTGTGACCCTGGGCAAGTCACTTAACCCCAACTGCCTCACTAAAAAAAAAAATACTAAATTATATGTACTAGAATAGATCTAGGTATATCTAAATGTAATAATGTAGAAAAGATATATTATATGTGTCATATATGCATATATTAATGTCTGATATATGTATACAATTTAATTATATATCACAAATAAAATAAAAAACAAAAACTCCACTATTCCTTTAACTTTTCTATTCCCTCAAGACATCAGCCTTATCTCTCCTTTAATTTATTGTTAAACATCTAGAATGAATCATCTAAGCTCTCTAAACCTCCTTAACACAAACAGTACTCAACTCCTTGCTTAATTCTATCCCTTTTTTGTTGCTCAGTATCCCAGCTGGTTTTTCTTGGCAAAGATATTGGAATGATTTGCCATTTCCTCCAACTCATTTTACAGATGAGGAAACTGAGGCAAACAGGGTTAAATGACTTGCTCAGGGTCACACAGCTAGCAAGCATCTGAAGCTGGATTTGAATTCATGAAAGATGAGTCTTCCTGACAGTAGACCTGGCACTCTATCCACTGAGCCACCTAGCTGCCCTTAACTGTATAACTTAGATTGATTATTTTGGAAGCTTTTGAAGGATTGAGGAAAAGATAGACTGGGAATAGACTAATTTACAGTTATTGTTATAAATCTAGATAACAGGTGATGAAATTTAAATTCTATTGAAACTATTCTTCAGTGAGGGGATTCAAAAGGAGATTTTAGGCTTTCTCAAGTGATCTTCCATAGTATATCTCATCTTTACACAACTGACTGAAAGAGAATGAGATCATGAGATTTTACCGTGCTTATTGTTTATTGACTATTAAATATATGTATTGATTTGTTGGGACAATTTGCTCCCTCAGAGACTCTCTTCCAAATCTCTCCCATAAACTAAAAATTTTTCAATATTACTCAAAAGATATAGAATCATAAATAACCACATTCAACAACTGTCCCATGTATGTTTTCAAAATATATTTATTGTTGTGATGGTGGAAATGCAGTGTAGAGGCCAAGTTGAAGAGGGATGCCTTGTGGATGATGAGGATTCTCCATATGCTCTTGTTTGAAGATGACATTGTGTTTTTTTCATTTCTAGCTTTCTGGAAGAAATCCAGAATCATACATAATGAAAACAAAACAAAACAAAACAAACCAGCTTGTTCTGACCATCATTGAGTAGAAACCAGTAGATAAAGAATGTCAATTGTCTCTAGATTTTACAATGGATGGACAACCTGTAGAGGTCATCCATTAGAATATATGTTTGGGAAAAAGGACACAAATGAATAATAACTTTGGCCTGAAATTAAATAAGAGGAGTAGAAGACAATAAATTATCTTCAGGACATTGAAAAGATGTTTTATTCTCAAATGTCTTCCAGAAACAAAGGCTTATCTTTATAATACTCTTACGACTGGTATTGTTATGTGATCACCTGGCATGGAACACAAGAGTCTCCAAGGAATTGAAAATGATCAAAGAATAATAGAGATGCATATGATGGATAGGAAGAAGCTGCAAAGTATAACAGTCAACTAAAAAGCATTTATGTCTACTATATGTCAGGAACTGTGTTGGGTCCTAAGAACACAAAGATAAAACTTTTTTTAAAGTTCTTCCCTCAAGGAACTTACATTCAACTAAGAGAGACAACACAAATATCAATACACTTAATAAATACAGGTTTTTGTGGAAGAGATACCAACAGCTTCAGGATAAAGAAATATTTCAAGTAGAAGACTTGAATTTAACTTTGAAGGAAACTAGAGGTTTAAAAGATGAAAGTGAGGAAGGAATGCATTCCAGGTATGGGGGAGAGTTGTGCAAGCCACCAGATGGGGAGATGTAGTGACATGTGCATAGTATGACAAAATGTCCAGTTGGATTTTTCCAAAGAATGAATGAAGGAGAGGATTGTACAATAAGGGTGGAAATGTATATTGGAGTCAGGTTATGAAAAGCTTTAAATGTCAAATAGAGATAGAGATAGAGAGATACACACAGAGAGAATTATAGTTCTAGAACAAGAGTCCCTCTCTCCACCATCTTTAGCAAATCACTTGAGGCTGTATTTTCCACATTTATCCCTTTCCTTGATTTTGAAAATATCTCTGGGGTCCTAAGGGAGATCTAGCATTATTATTTCAAGTGTATTCCTTCAGTGCTTTGCACTAAAGAATCTTAAGAGCCTACTAAATACCATAAAAACATTTCAAAGAGTTCATTGAGAATAATTACTTATACAATCCACAAATTACCTCTTCTGCGGAAGTCTACTACAGCTGGTGGGACTGGAGCTCATCCTGGGCGTGGGTCTGGAGTATCATAAAAAGTCATACAAATTTAATGTCATTTTCTTCTGGTTCTTCTACCTGCTTGGCCACTCCTCAGTTTCCTTTGCTGGATCATCATATATCCCTATCCTGTCCCCTTAGAAGGGTATTCCTTAGGGCTCTGCACCTCTCCCCTCTTTTTCTAAACCATTGGAGAGCTAATCAGTTCCCATGAGTTCAAGCATCATCTTGACGCAAATAATTCCCAAATCTAGATATCCAGCCATGATCTCTTTCTTGAACTCTACACTCTACTCATCATCATTCACTCCCTGATGAATATCTCTTCCTGGATGGTCTGTAGGATGTTCAAAACATCCCAAACAGAACCCATTATCTTTCCCCTTCCATCCATAAATCTGTTCTTCCTTTAATTTTTTTTTCTATTTCTCTTGAGAAATCTTCATGATCCTTATAATCATTCAAGTTCATGAACTTGGAGCGCTCAGGAACTCTTCTCACTTCCTCACTCTACCCTTGCCAAAAGAGCTACCCAAACCTGTCAATTCCATTTCCACAACATTTCTTGAACCTGTCTTCTCTCCATCACCATCCATTTAATCCCGCATGACCTCTCACCTGGGCTAATTTGTAATAGCTTCCTAATTGTTCTCCCCAATTCCAGTCTCTATTGCATCCATCCTCTATTAGGCTGCCAAAACAAAAATCTTCCTAAGGTACAGAACTAACCATGCCGTTACCCTACTCAAAGACCCTCTGTTTTTCTTAACACTGTATTACAGTAAAATGTAAAGTCCTTTATCTGTGCTCCATAATTTAATTCCCACTTACTTTTATAGCTTCCTTCTATAATGCTCCCCTTCTAAAACTCTTAAATGCACACACACACACACACACACACACACACAAACACACACACACACACACCTTCCAGTGAAACTGCACTGCTAAAGTAGCTTTTCAATGAACTCAACCCTTCACCACCTACCTCCATGTATTTGCATATTCTGTATCTCATGTCTAGAATGTACTTTTATCTGTCATTGCTTTTTAGAATTCCTTTCTTTCTTCAAGGCTCAGTGTAGGTGCTACATGCTCTATTGAAACCTTCTAAGATAGCCCTTCCCTCCCCCATTATTAATGTTTTCTCTGACTTCAGTTTTCAGTGTGTTGTACTTATTTCTGTTTGTGATTATTTCTGTATGTTTTATTCCCCCTAGTAGAGGCAAGCTACTTGAGGGCAGGCACTTTTTCTTCTGTGTCTTTGTAGTCCTAGAACCTAGCAAGCTGCTATGTGTAACAATTGGAATAACGCCACCTGCTGGATACTTACTGTAGAAGAGTTCTGCCCATGAAGGGAAGGTCTTTGAGGGCAAGACCAGGAGTCTTTTCTTTGGCGGGAGGAAGTGACGCGGACTAGTGGGAGGAGGAAGGAAGAGACTGGCGCGGACTCTGGGGCTCTTTCCTGAGGATGCTGGCGGAGAAGGGAGCTAAAAATGTGCTCTCCCTTTAATAGATAGAAATCTAGGCCTTTCTCTCTCTCTTTACCAAATTCTTATTCTCCTTAATAAATGCTTAAAAGTCTAACTCTTGCTAAAGCTTATAATTTATTGGCGACCACTCATTAGATATTTTAGACAGTTTAGCTAGAATTTTAGCCCTTAACAGATGGCTGACCACGAAGAGGAAAGCTAAACCTCAGTCTTCTGATCTTCTGGTTGGGTAAGAAATTTCCCCTCCCTCTCCCTTTAACTGCTAAGTACTGGTGTACTGGCTGTGTTTTCCTTTAAATTTTTTCGAATGGACCTTTTAAACTCCCTAATTACCCTATTTTTGATTTTAGTCTGTTTAACCAGACAAATGGGAGATAAGATCATGTTAATGCTTTGTTTTTGTGGATTTTCTATTTTTCTTTTTATTTTTGTTAAAAGAGCCAGCAACTTACTCACACAAGGAAATATCTCTCCCTCTCCCAACCATGCTTTTTCAGAGAAACCTGAAGAGATTCCCGCAGCTTTTCCCAGTTCTAACACTAATTGTTGCTTTAATTTTGCATGCCTGGAGGCAATGACCCACCCTCTAGAAGCTTTTAATCCCCTAGCACCTGGAGGCAAAGTGGGGGAAGAGGAATCCAGGCCTGAGTTCAAAATCAAGTCTGATTCAAATTGCTCTGGTCCCTCCCCTCCTCTCCAGACCCCACCCTCTACTCCTCCTATGGCCAAGCCCATTGCTTCCCCTGCCTGGGAAGTCCAGAGATCTGATGCGCATGCTCAACTTTCTCTAACTACATTTGCTGCTTCAGGCTCAGCCCTTCCCCAGCCTGGCTGTGCTTCTGAAACAACCTTAGAAAACCCTTTAAATTCCAGATATGCTTGTTTTGTTCATAATTTTGCTAACCTGCTTTTGTCTTTAATTAGTAATCTTATAAAGCATTTGTATGGTGAAAAGACTGACAGACAATATAGAGGGGTTAAAGAAGAAAAATTTAAGTTGAATAAGAATGACAATCATCAACATAGTTCAAGACTCTGCTTCTTTTGCCATGGAAGGATATATATTTTACAGAAATGTAGAAGTAAGCAGCAAGGTATTGATATGAGTATTGGGGATTTTAGATATCGGAATCAAAAGTGTTCTAAATTCACTCAGATTATTAATAGTATCAGTTCAGAGGTTACATAGGATTTCTATGCTATTACATATACATTTTGAAATTAATGGTATGGGTTTATTTTCATAGAGATTTTCATGCTTTTGAGATTGTGTCTTATACTTAGTTTCTAAAACAAGGAGAATATTTGTAAAAGCTTTTTATAGTCATGTGATCAAGTTTATATTTTATAATACTCTTATTGATATTAAGTTCATATTCATTTAGATTTCCTTAGTTTGAATTTCACTGTATTTTATTGTTCGATGTGTATTTTCTTCTATTCATTTGTCTATCTAATTTTGAAACATTGCAAGATGGTTTTGATTTTATTATACAATGTTAATTCTAGGAGTATTGTGCTCCCATATTCTGAGTTATTTGTTTTTGCTATTTTTTCTCAACTGATTATTTGATCAAACTCTTTAAAGCATTTCCCTGGCAAATTGTTTGCCATGGCAAGTGTAAATTGATTCTAGAAGTATTATTTTTGATAAGCATATTCCAAAAAAAAAAAAAAAGAGGGGAACATTTGTAAAAGTTTTCTTTTTTCAAAAAAAAAAGTTCTTTGAGATTCTGTTGTGCTTTAACTTGTATTTAAGTATGTTCTGATTTTTCACAAAAGTAATTGTATACTAAGTAAAAAAAAAGGGTATTTGAAATTGTTGCATAATTATATATTATATTTTGAGTCAAGATGTATTCACATTTTTTGCAATCATTTATTATCCTCAATTTTAAATCCATATGAGACTTGGATTATGGGAACTTATCATTTAAGACATTAATTGCCTTTATTCTGAGTTATCAGATGCCAGTTGGCCAAGGTGCCATCCAATCACAAGAGGAATACATGCAAGAGCAGACACTGAACTGTCACATGAGGGGAGACATGCATGAAGTCAAGGTATGGCCGAGAGAACGGCTTTTGACAAATCGTTGAGGTTGGATTCTCTTGGTTTAATATTTTATTCTCTTTTCCCCACAATATTGTACAGATGGCTGGAAGTATTCATCCCACCCATCTCACTTCTACACCTGGCTTCTATGCTCCCTCCTATATGCCTGATGCCATGGACATCTCAATCCCATGCATCTGATTAAGTCTGACTCAGTTTCTTCCAATATGTTCGGTGGCATGGACATATATTCCATCCACCTATTTTAAGCCTGGCATACTGTATGGGCAGTACATATTGCTCAAGTGTGGGAATGCTCATATCCCATCATTTCTCTGTTCTTTTATGGTAACCCCCATAATTATCTCAGGTGTCATGATAAATACAGTGTTGAATTTGGCCTTGACACCTGTTACCAATTATATTAGATTTTTTAATTTCTCATAATGGCATGAGGATAATTAGGCAGATGATGCAAAAAGTGATGAAACAAAGATAAAAATTATTTTTATTAATTAATATTGCAGCAATTGTCTTCTCAATTACCCTCCATAAGGGGGGACTATAGTAATATTATGATTTTAAAGAATGGTTCAATTTTTGTTTTATTATATGTTTCATGTGTAACAACTAAGATTATGAATTCCCTTAGACATATTTTTGAGAACTTTCATTGTTTGATTTGATTATTGACAAAGCTATTTTAAAGTTGTGTTAAGCTCAATTTTGTAGGAAATTTTCCTGGCTGATTACCATCATCCACACATCAACCCCTGAAAAGACTTCCATTCCACGACTACACCTAGAGGACATCTGAGAAAAGACTTTCAGAGACTTTAAATGAACAGTTTTGATTTGTTGTTTTTGTTGGTTTTTTTCTCTTTCTGTTATAATATACACCATCTGTAACATGTATTCTCTGCAGAGGCCCTCCCTTTGCAAGACTAATGTCAAAGCGTCGGTTCATGAGGACAAAAAAAAATCGCCCCTCTGGACAAAACTTTCCTCTCTTCCTTTTCTATATTGTTGTTCACATATTATTAGTTAGCAATAGTTATTATATTCTTTTTACTGTTCCGTCAAGGAAACATTTTGTTTCTTGAGGAACAACAGGGGGGACTGTAACAATTGGAATAACGCCACCTGCTGGATACTTACTGTAGAAGAGTTCTGCCCATGAAGGGAAGGTCTTTGAGGGCAAGACCAGGAGTCTTTTCTTTGGCGGGAGGAAGTGACGCGGACTAGTGGGAGGAGGAAGGAAGAGACTGGCGCGGACTCTGGGGCTCTTTCCTGAGGACGCTGGTGGAGAAGGGAGCTAAAAATGTGCTCTCCCTTTAATAGATAGAAATCTAGGCCTTTCTCTCTCTCTTTACCAAATTCTTATTCTCCTTAATAAATGCTTAAAAGTCTAACTCTTGCTAAAGCTTATAATTTATTGGCGACCACTCATTAGATATTTTAGACAGTTTAGCTAGAATTTTAGCCCTTAACATATGCACATAGTAGGTGTTAAAAATGTCAAATCAAGTTGAAATTGAATTGTACTAATCTTTGTAGATGCTATGTCTTCTCAAGTAGAATTTAAGGTCCTTGAGATTAGGGACTATGCCATTTTCTTACCTTGTTTCTCCAGCTACTAGTATAGTGGTTTGTATAGCACTGGTATTTAATAAATGCTTAGTGACTAGTCTGCTCTGTTCTTCCACTCATTGTGTCTGAGGCTAGTATTAAATTCAGAAGGCCATTTCAAAAGAGTGCTTACTAAAACATTTCATACATGTCAATATTAGTGGAATAGATGTTTTGCTATTAAAGGGTATGTCACAAGTTTAATGTATATGTTCATACACTTGTTTCAAAACAAAACAAGTTTCATTTCTTTCCAGCAAACCAACTATTGAAGAGTAATTTGTTGTCTTCTTTGTCACACACACACACACACACACACACACACACACATACCCCACAAACTCCAGCTTTCAGATACTTATTTATTGTCTATTTTATGCAAAGCACTGTGCTAGGCACTGAACGTAATAGAAAAATAAACATGACATTTTCCTTGCCTCCAATGGTCATATAATTTACTAGAGATTAAGCACACACACAAATAATCATCTAATTGGCCAGAGTACAGATGGATAGAGTTGCAATAGGTGACATTGAGTTAGGAGAAGGGCCTTTCAAGCATAAGGAATGGCATGTACTAAATAACAGAAATGGGAATATATGAGAGATGTTCAAGATAGAATAAATCAAATGTTCAGTATAGTTGGAATAGAGTTCATGAATGGAAATATTGTGAAATAAAGTTAGAGACAGATTGTACAGGGCTTCACATTCTAGACCTTAGAATTTAGATTTTATTTGAAGTATATAATTTAAAGACAGCTGAATAAATAAACAAATATAAATATCTTCTTCAGCATTTATATTATGTGCTCATATTTAGTCATTTCAGTCATGTTTGACTCTTCATGATCCGATTTAGGGTTTTTCTTGGAAGAGATACTGGAGTTATTTGTCATTTCTTTTTCCAGCTCATTTTACAAATGAGGAAACTGAGGAAGACAGGGTTAGGTGACTTGATGAGGGTCAAAGATCTAGTAAATGTCTGAGGCCCGATTTGAAATCAAGGGGCAGCTAGGTGGCATAGTGGATAGAACACTGGGCTTAGAAGCCAGAAGACTCATCTTTATGAATTATAAAGGAATTAAGTACAGGAGGTTATGTAGTATAATGAAAAGAGTACCAGATTTAGATTCAAAAGACCTGGGTTCAAATCCCAACTTTGACAAATTGATTATGTGAATGTGAGCAAGTCACAAAATTTCTCTGGGACTCAATTTCCTTCTGGGTAAAATGGACTGGATGGACCCCCTGTTCACTTTCAATGTATAATCTAAAATTCTACGGAGTACTGAAGCAAAATCCTGCCTCCTATCAATTCAATGGAGACTTTGAAAAGTAGACTCCTCCCTCCCCCCCAGCAGCTATTTAAATTATATGAGGAAGAAAGTCTCATCAATAGTGCATTGAAGGGGAGGGTATCCTAGGCCTTGAGCATAATCTTAAATCCCTGAAGACCCTGGTTAGACTGGGTTGGGCTAGGTTTTTCAATATACCAAACACTCTCTTTTATATCCACAGATGAGCTAATGGATGTGCCACAGGATCACTATGAAATAGATGTTTTCTTGACTTCTTGTTAATGACATTAAGGGGCTTGGTAAATGTTGGTACTAGGGCTCCACTTATGGCAGGGTTCAGTCCTTTGTGAAGTCATTGTCCAGTGAGATGCATGCCCTGAAGTATGTTTTCCCAGTGGCTATGGGTTCTTATGATATAATAGACTTTATTTTATCAGTTATTCAGAAATCTCATTTAAGCAAAAGGAGCTAACAATGTGTTAGTATTCTGTTGGACTTGAAGTTATTCTTACTTATGAGGGAAGGAACAATAGAAAATTTCTTGTGAGCTAAGACTTTTGGGGGGGGGGGAGGAGGACATGCTTCTTATTATTTTTTGAACAATGCATGGTATGTGGTTTCAGTGGTGAGGGACTCCATTTATGCAGATTGCAACCACTCTACATTTCAAGAATTGCCACAGCCAAAATATTCCTCATTTATTTGAGAATAGGTTTTTACAAACTTGACTAGACTGGCTCTTGAACAAACAACAAGCCCAGGCTTCCGACCAGTGGTTCTTAAAACCTTTTTTTTTTTAAAATATTTTTTACTTCTTTTGCTAGAGGGCTTCTAGAGGGAGCTCAAACCAGCTCTCAGGAGCAGATTGCTAAATTTTCAGTGTGAGCATTTACACTTTGGAAATTGGCAAATGCTACAAAGCAGGACTTGATTTATTTTGTTGATTTCCAAAGTTAGGAAAGTGATGGAGAAAATGATAATAATAACAATAATGATAATTTAACTTAAAAGTGTATCATACATACTCTTTTCTTTTCATTCCTTTCTTTTCTCTTCCTTCTTTCCTTTCTCTTCCTTCCTTCCTTTCCTTTCCTTTCCCTTCCTTCCTTCCTTCCTTCCTTCCATTCTTTTCCTTTTCCTTTCTTTCTTGAACTGATTGTCAAACATTTACCAGCACACTCCTTGCAGGACACAGTATTCTTTCCTGTGAGGAATCCTCATATACTGAACTTTAATTTGTTTTAGTTGAGTAGCACTTCTAAGACAATAGGGACTGCAGACCTGTTTTCTTTCTTTTAAAAATTCTTTTTATTTATTGCATTAAATATTTTCCTGCTCTCAAAGGGCTCACAGTCTAATGGGATACAGCAAACAACTTTGTACAAACAAGATATATACAGGATAAATGGAGTTAGTTTTAGAGGACAAGTGCTAAGAGTAAGGAGGCCTGGGAAAGGTTTCTTGCAGAATGTGGGAATTGGGAAAGCTAGGAGGTGAAGATGAGTAGGAAGGGAGTTCCAGGCATGAAAGGACAGCCAGAGAGCATCTTCTGAATCCAGAGATAGAGCATTGCATGAGAATAATAGCAAAGAGCCCAGTGCTACTGAATAGCAGAGTTCTTGGGAGTAAATAAAGTGTAAGAAGACAAATCATTTGGAAGGACATGTACAAGATCTTTGTCACTGGACACAGACACAAACCTAGTAACTATAATTTCCATGTTAAAACTATTTTTTTCCTATTGGACCATTTCCCCCATGCTACTTTATCAAGACATTAGGGCTGAGAGCTAAGGAAAAAAAAAAAAACAAAACCAAGACCGGTTTTATTCAGTAGGAAAGAGGCCATCAAACTAAAGAAATAAAAGCATTTTCAAACTTTAAACACTTACTCCTCAACCTTGTGTGATCAAAACCTACTGCAGAGTTGTTGTTGTTGTTACCAAGAATAACCAGCTGCACAATGTACTTTGTATATGCTCTGTATTAAATATATGTATTTTATAAATCACAGAGCAGCTAGTCATCAAAACAAAGCTTTTTCCAGGCTTATTTCATGGAGCAATCATCAGTTTAGTTTGTCATTTGAGATTGAAAACTTGGGGAAAAGGCTTCAATTGTGGATTTTCAGAAGCAAGATCTTAGAACAGCTAAGATGGAATGCCCTCTGGCGTTCTTCTAAGGTCTTGCTACTTGTAAGACAGTCAAACCTTGGCCCACCCAGAGTGGTATCAAATAAGAAAAAGAAAACAAATAGGGCTGTGTTTTGAAATTTCCCCATTACAAAGGACATGACTTAGGAATAAATAAGAGACATCTTTGGAGACCTGGGGCAAAGCATGCATAAGAGCAACTCCTGTCTACATGGCAGACAAACTCTTGTCAGAGATTGTTATATATTTCCATTCTCATAACTGTGACATATAAATAGTTCAAGAAAGAGTTTCTGGGTAATGAATCATTTTATTAGTCATGCTACTAGATAATTAATAAAAGGGTCTAGAATGCCCGTATGGTTTAGTGGCCCTCATTTTTATTTGAATTTGACACTATTGATCTAGTCCATTCCCAAACCCCATTTCACAGGTGAAGAAAATAAGGCCAAGAGGTCACAATCCAGTTAGTTGCAAATCCAGCCCTATGCCTTGGTCTCCTGAATCTACTTCTCTTTCTACTAATTGTAGCTTTTTTCACAGGGGGAAAAGATGGAAAGCAGAAGGTTTTGTTTGACTATTGTTTTTCCCAAACATAAGTTATTAATTATTTTTCCAAAAATTATCTCTCCTCATCTCCTATGCCCACCCCCAACAAACATTCTGAAACTTGAATTATGCAGATAATGGTTTTAATTTATCATTTGTCTTCTTTTTTTCCCCTAAGACTTGGTATCTCTATCTTGCCTAGGCAGGGCTCCAGCCACTTTTGATGGATATTAACAGTGATATGGAGGAGGAAACACGAGTCGGGCCGGTGGCAGAGAGTGAGCAAGCCAATGACTATGGATTGAGCTGACTTGACCATGGGGTACTTTGAGATGTGCAAGAAGATCTTCGTGCAGATGTGTGCCCAGTGCCACACTGTGGAGAAGGGGGGCAAGCACAAGACCAGCCCCAACCTGAGCGGGCTCTTTGGCCACAACACCTGCCAGGCCCCAGGCTTCCCCTGCACCGACGCCAAAAAGAACAAAGGCATTACCTGGAATGACGATACGTTGATGGAATACCTGGAAAACCCTAAGAAGTACATCCCGGGAATGAAGATGATCTTCGCCGGCCTGAAGAAGTCAGAGAGGGCCGAGTTGATAGCCTACCTGAAGCAGGCCACCAATGAGTAACCCTTGTCTGCTGCCTTATTTACTGATGAGATTTCTTTCCTTTTTTTACATATACCATAACGACCCTATTTAAATTGGTTTCCCTGAAAGGACTTGCATGAACTGACAATGAGTGAGATGAACAGAACCAGAAGAACATTATACACAGTATCATCAATATTATGTGTTGATCAACTGTGATAGACTAGATTCTTCTCACCAATCCAACGGTACAAGAAAGTTCCAAAGGACTCCTGATGGAAAAGGCTCTCCAAATACAGAAGAAAAAAAAAAGGAACTGTGGAATATGGATGCTGAGTGTACCATACTATTTCTTTTGTTTTGGGTGCTGTTGTTTTTCTTTTTTGAGGTTTTTCCTTTTTCCTCTGATTCTTCTCTTATAACATGACTAATGCAGAAATATGTTTAATGTTATATATATATATATATATATATATATATATATATATATATATATAAATTACCTGCTGTCTCCGGGAGCAGGAAGGGAGGAGAGGGAGGGAGAAAAATTTGAAATTTGAAATCTTATCTAAACAAATGTATAACACTAAAAATAAATAAATAAACAAATTTTTTTAAAAAGAAAGAAATCTTCCTAATATAAATAAATAAATAAAATTGGTTTCATTAACCTGAGAATTTTAATCATGAACGGCTGTTTAAAAATGTTTCTGCTGTCTTAACAAAGGAATTGTGTAGATTAAAAAACAAAATAGTGATATGGTAAAAAGAGGAGCGTAAGATGCTAATTTAAAACCTGAGGTCCATGTATTTATTTATTTATTTTACTTTGATTACCTTGTTTCAGTATAATGAGTTTCATTTGTAATCTTTGTATTTTAATTTATGCTTAAAGACATTTATTAGATTGTAATTTTTTTGTGGTCACATACTGTCTTTTTTGTATCCCAAATGCTTAGCACTGTGCCTGGAAAATATTAGGTGCTTAATAAATGTGTATTCACTGATCGATATTCTGTGAAGGGGTGCAAAGGTTTCACCAGATTGCCAAAAGTTCTATGACAGAAAAAAAGAACAAACCTACAAACAAATAAAACAACAATAACAAAAACCAAGAATCTCTGGTCTAAACCTAATTTCTTCCAGTTTGATTTGCAGTTGTCCCAGCAAATACTATTAAATAGGGAGCTTTCTTATATGTTATTTGTGTTTTCAATTTTATCAAACACTGGGGTTAGTGAGTTAAATTACTTCTACTTCTTCCTTGTCTAGTCTATTCTTTTGATGTATATTTCCTATAATAATGATGACAATTTTGATGACTGTTTTATAATATAGTTGAAGTTTGAAATTTGTATTCTAGGTTAATTTCTACCTTTCCCCCCCCACATTATTTCCCTTGATAGTATATATATTTTATTCTTCTGAATGAATTTTTGCTATTATTTTGTCTAACTCTGTGAGCTAACCCTAGCTGGCTAAATTAGTATAGAACTAAATCTGCAAATTACCTTTTTAAAATTTTAATACCTTTTAAATTTAAATAGTTCTAAAATTTTAACAACTTTTAACTTTACCTTATCATTTTTATTAAGTTGACACAGTCCAGGGATTAGCACTGATTATTCCTCGAGGTAAGTATTTTTTTAATTTAAAAGTTTTAAAAATTTTATAATTTAATCCATTCAGCTACTAAATTTGTTTTTTCAATAGATTTGCTACCAAATATTTTATGCATTTTGTAGTTCTTTTGAAAGAGAGAGAAGAAGTATGGATGAGTGGATAAAGAGCTACCCTTTGAATCAGGAAATTTCAGTTAAAGTTCTCTCTCTGACACATAATGATTGTGTGATGATGGGATTGGTATATAACCTCTTAGTCCTCTAGGCAATTCACTAAGACTAGGAGGTGCCAACCTGCACTAGTAAAGGGAGTTTCCTCACTCGGAGGTTTCCAATGCCAATGAAATTGCAAGTTGTCTTCATCTTTTGAGTGGTAATTCTCTTAATATCATTTTGTTATTAATCCACAGAAATTATTATGATTTTATTATTTCAATTTATTATTTTTGTAGTCTACTGCTTAACAATTAAGTGTCTCAATTAGCCTCTTTGCTGATTCTCCAGCATTTTCTAAGTAAACCATCATATCATCAGGGATATCATTATTTCCTCTTCACCTATTGACTTAAATTTCTCTTTTATTGTTATTGCTAGCATTTATAAAACTATATCAAAGTTCTGGGAAATGAGACGTACCTGCTTTATTCATTTATTTATTAGGAAAACTTTCAGTGCTTCCCCATTTCATATAATGCTAACTTTTGGTTTTAGAGAACTTCTGTTTATCATATTAAACAAAGAATAAATGAATATGGGACTTTTTCAAAAGCTTGTTGGGATCTATTGATATAATCATATGGTTTACAATGTTTTTTCTTGCTAATGTGATTGCTACATTTTTGCATCTCTCTTCTAAGTCCAACTTGATCAAAGTGAATGACTTTTTGGGTAAATGATTGTAAGCCTTGGATTTTATTTAAAGGTGTCAGAATTTTATTTTTAAAAATTTGAATTGATATGTATTAAATAAAGGTTTATACTTCTTTTTCTTTGCTTTGTCGTCTATGTGTTGGGGTTATATTTTTTCATAAAAGGAAAGTGACAAAGCATTTTTTCTTCAATTTTTCATGAGTAAATTTTACAATGTTTATCCTTTAAATTGATAGAATTCTATTAATCTAATTGAACTATAGGATTTTCCTTTAGTAGTTATCTATACCTAGTTTAATTTAATTTCCTGAGATGAGACTATTTAAGCTCTACATTTAATATCCTGCTAATTTTATTATTTTATGAGTATGGTACCTTAAGAATTTTTTTTTAATATATCCACTGATATAATTAAGTGATTTAAAAAATTTAAATTAGTTATCTTGTTTTCTTAACTTTGAAACTTTGTATCCCTAAATGTCAAACTGATCATAGCAAATGATTTTTAAAAATAGGTAAGCATCTATTTATTCTGAATTATCAGTATTTTTGACAAATAACTGTGTATAGTAATTTTTGATAACTGTAATTTCACTTTATTCTTTTTTTAAATTTTGTAAATTTATTTTCCCTAATCAAGTTGGCTAAAGGTTTATTAATTGTCTTAGTCTTTTCTAAAAACCAGGTCTTAGTTTTGCTTATCAGTCTTCTTGGTTTCCAGTTTATCAATTTCTCTTTTAATATTTAAGATTTCCTTTTGTGTATATTTTGGGTCTGTTAATGTCCTAGTTTCCTAAGTTTAAAATTAAATATAAATTTCATTGATTATCTCCTTTTCTATTTTGGTAATTTTCATTTTTAGTGATATATAAAATTTCCTCTGTGGACAGCTATTGTCCACAAATTTTGCTATTTTATCTCTTTGTTACCATGGTCCTTAACATAATTATTAATTATTTTTATAATCTATTTTATACCCACTTATTAAGAATTTTATTATTAAGACTTCATTTTTGTTTCCTTCTTTTGTTTTACTCTTTAAGTTAATTAGTATTTTCATCATGTTATTGTATGTAAAATATGGACTTAGTATTTATTTATAACACTTGTTTTCTGGGCCTTGATGCATGGCCTATTTTTATAACTGCGTCCTGTGGTGCTGAGAAATGTGTATTCTTTTAAAAATAGTTTGTTTCAATTCTCCAAAAGTTTATTTGATTCTATATTTTGTTTGTCAATCTTTTAAATTTGTCCAGTTCAGACAGAAGAACATTAAGTCTCCTATTATTGTGTTCTTATCTAAGTCTTTTTGTAGTTCATTTAATTTTTTCCTTAAGAATTTAAATGCTATGTCATTATGTCCATCTATGCATATACTTGCATTGTTTCATTGTCAATGGTTACCTTAAGTATAATGTTATTTTCTAATGTATGTCAGTTAATATTTATCTGATAATATTATTGCAACTCTTGCAATACCTGATGCCTAGAAAATGGTATTTTGATTTCCATGTGCCCCTCTCTTCATTTTTAGATTTTTTATTCACATTTATGTTAGGTTTTTCCTATTATTATTATTTTCATTTAAGATTTTTGTATCCCCTTCCTCTAATAAGTCCATACTTTGTTCTTATAATTATTTTGTTAAAACTATTTTAATGCAATCCTATTGCCATAGTATCTCTTCTTCCTTTTCCCCCCAACTTTGTTGATTCTTTCCCTAGGTTTGCAGTTTTACTTAAATTATTTATTTTTCTTTCTTTTATTGATCTATTTATTTTTCTTATTTATTTCATCCTTTTCCCTCTCTCAGCTAAACTGATTAATTCAAAACCCCCTTCCTGTCCTCTACTTCAACTTCTTTTGTTTGTTGGTTTGTTTGGTTTGCGGGGCAATGAGGGTTAAGTGACTTGCCCAGGGTCACACAGCTAGTAAGTGTCAAGTGTTTGACACTGTATTTGAACTCAGGTCCTCCTGAATCCAGGGCCAGTGCTTTATCCACTGTGCCACCTAGCTGCCCCCAACTTCTTTTGTATGTTAGTATTTTTTAAAAAGAAATTCTTTGCTTTATCTTTTTTAATTGTTTCTGGGGCAGCTAGGTGGCACAGTGGATAAAGCACTGGCACTAGATTCAGGAGGACCTGAGTTCAAATCCAACCTTAGACACTTAACACTTACTAGCTGTGTGACCCTGTGCAAGTCACTGAACTCCAATTACCTCACCAAAAAATAAAAATAAATTTGAAAAAATTCTTTCTTCTTGTCTATTATGAAAAAATTTCCCTCTACTTTCTCACGTATTTCCTTCTTTCTTCTGCCTATATTTCTTGTGGAATTCAAGCTTCTGAAATACTTAGTTTGAGTTTCTTCTTCTAACCAAATCCTATACTATTGCCTTTATAGATCTTGCTCCATTGTCCCTATGATCGTCTCTTAGAAGCATCACTCCACAATAGAAACCAAACCCCATCATATAAATTTCGCTCTGTTCCAAATTGTGCACTGAAGATTTAGCCCTAATAACCCTATGATCATTCTCTTTCTCACTTGCCAATGTGGTTCAGTAGATAGATCACTAGGCCTGGAGTCAGGAAGATCTGAGTTCAAATCTGGACTCAGATACTAGCTGTGTGACACTAAGGCAAGACATTTAATTGTGTTTGCCTCAGTTCCCTCAACTGTAAAAGGGGAATACTTATGGTACCAACTTTGTGCTGTTGTTGTGAGGATCAAATCAAATGATATATGTAAAAAAGTGCTTAGTTCAGTGCCTGACACATAGTAGGTACTATCTAAACACCTATTTCTTTCTCTTCCCCATTCCCATGGCATTTCACTTCCTAGAGTGAATACATTCCCCAAACTTCTAAGTGCCAGCATCTATAGGACCTTACTATACCTTCTTCTGAAGTATTCATGAAGGTACAACACTGTCAGAGAAGAGGTTTCCTAATGCTCTGTCTCCTCCTGATTAAAGCTATCATGAAGTCCCCATCTCCTACTACAGACATGCACCTCTTCCTTCACGGTGGAATTTTTTAGTGAAATCTCTTTCATTCCCACAGTTGCAATCTCTCCCTTCTGCTTCTTTTCTTGCTGAGACCATAGGAATCATCATCCATTCACAATTCACTCATGAATTTGATAAAGGTATTTATTCTCTTCAATATATAAATCCTCTTTCCACATTTATGCCCTCTCCCACGCTGCCATTTTGTCCCACAAAATACCTTAAGTCATTTGTAGGGGGCTTGCATGCTTTAGTCCATGGTTAGATTTACTCCTCCATATCACTTCTCCTGATTCTTTATATTCTATTTACATCTTTAGTCCCATGATTCCTCTTTGTCGCACTCCCCTCCCCATGGGGTATTTTTTCCCCATAGGTCAGGCTTTCTCTTTTAAAAACATAATAAGAATCTCTAAACATGGGCTAATTGATTTCTCTATTTATTTTTCCCTTGGTAATTGTATTTAAAAGATCATCTTGTTCTGCCCTCTAACAAAATGCCTGGCACATAGTCTTGCTTAATAAATGCTTGTTGTTTGATTGGTTGCTTTTTACAGATGAGGAAACTGACACATACCAAAGAGAAGGGCTGTGCCCAAACTCTAATATAGGTTAATAAGTAACTGAGCTGCTCAGGATTCAAGCCCTTGTCCTCTCATACTTAATCTTGTTTTTATTTTGTTTTTTTCCCCCCAAAATTATCATGTCTCATGCTCCCAAATGCCTTCCTTAGAGGCTTGAAATACCTTTTATGAGGGTGGCTCTTTTGAATTAAGTTATTACCTCTGGAAAGCCTCTGTGGAAACTCAAATATATTTTCTAGGAAGTGTAGTTTGTTTCATGAGAGATCTACTCTATCAACTTCAGTGATCTCTTCTCTTTTAATGACTAAATCACTGGACCTTGGCTGGCTGGTTCCCTCTACTGGTTTATTGCTAACACCACATTTTTTTTTTTCCTTTTTATAATCTCACCTAACATTCTGTAGAAAGGCAAAGCCCCTTTTTTTACTTCTTTCTCATCTGTCTCCCTGGAAACAGCACACGATCCTTCTTTAGTTTTTGTTAAGGTTTAAGAGTTTTGTCTACTCACTAAAGGTAAGTACCAAAGTGCTTAAAATAACATTACAGATCTCACATAGATTCCATAGATTTAAAGCCTGTAGAAAACAGGGGTGGGAAAGGGGCATTTAGTCCAACCTCCCTCATTTAATAAATAGATAAGGGGGCAGGCTCAAAGAGATTTGTATAAGGTTTACTAGTAATTACCATAAGGTCATACATTTAGTAAAAGGATTTGAACTCAAGTGCTCTGACTTGAAAGCTAATGTTCTTTCTACATATGGCAAAATCTTATAAGGACCAAGAACATAAGGTTTCTGGCTGAGTGATCTAGGTCTTCCAGACCAGTGTACAGGGAAGTAGCTTGGATCTTTCTCAGTTCCTGTACCTGGGCTAAATCCCTTCATCCAGGACATGACCCCACAGTGAATCTTATCTGAGTTGGATATTGAATCAGACTGATACCTTTCTCAGTCCTTCTAGAATCTAATTTTCAAGACTACTTCAGGTACGTCTCATTGTTTTTCTAAAGGTTCCTTCCATGGTCTTATAGACTTTTCATTCTCCTTCTTCCTTCTGCCTCCAAAGCTTTTCCAGCTTTGTTGTTACTGTTCTATTAAATGCCTTTCCTTGTCCAGTCCCTCTGAAATAGAAAGGCCTTTCCCTTTTTGACCTCCAAAATTTCCTCACCCCCCTCCCCATTCCCCTCTCTGAGAGACTTCTATTGCTCTATGCCCTACAAGTTCTGACTTTTCCCTTGATATATTTCTCTGTGTATTTGTTGTTGTTATTTGTTTTTCCAGAAGCATATGGAATAGCTGGTTAAGATGGATGGCTTTGCCTTTTGTATCAAGTTTAGTTTCTTCCCCCATTGCTCCAGAGTGACATCTAGACTCTAATCTTTTAAGGGCCCCCAATGCAATAGGATCCATCACAGTCTTCCTTCTTTTTTTTTTTTTCAGTGAGGCAATTGGGGTTAAGTGACTTGCCCAGGGTCACACAGATAGTTAAGAATTAAGTTTCTGAGGCCGGATTTGAACTCAGGTACTCCCGACTTCAGGGCCGGTGCTCTATCCACTGTGCCATCCAGCTGCCCCACAGTCTTCCTTCTTGACACAGTTATCCCCAGGTTGGGACCCTTACTAACTGACCTTGTTCTTCTATTTAGAGCCTGAGGCTTCCATTAAACTTCCCATTATTTCCCAAAATACTCTGGTTCCCAATTCATTGGCTGAGAAGGGATAAGAGAAACAGTAGTGGCTAATGAATTTTTCATATCTTTCCTGGACTAATTGCCAAAACTACTCATTTTTATTTTTAACTATCAAATTCTGAATATAATAGAGATGGGAACTATAAAAAGGAGATGTCAGAGTAATGTTGACTCCTTGATATCTGAAAGAATAGCCATCTATAATCATTTAGGTCAGAGATACATTTATCAACATTTATCCAACTAGAGAATGCCCACATATGTTCCAAAGTTTCAACATGAATATGAATGTGTGGCAGGAACAAAAATGAAAAAATAAAAATATTGATATTTGAACAAAAAGTACTACTAGTTGCTATAAATTAGTATGGTATTTTTGGGTCCAGTATGATAGGCTTATATAATACAGAGAAATTTCTTACTTATATAATGGGAGGGACAAGGAAATAAATATTTATTAATTGCCTACTATGTGCTAGGTACTGTGTTAACTTCTCAAGATACAAATAGAAAAAGAAAAACTAGTCCCTGCTCTGAAGGAGCTTACATGGAGAAGATGCCATTCAAAAGGGAACTGAAAAGTGTGAAAAGAAGAGGGAAGAGGCAATGAAGGTACTCAGGTCTGGAGTATGTTTCTGAAATCCAGAAAGTTAGGAACAGAGCTGAGAAGAAAGTGAAGGCTGGGGTAGCTAGGTGGCACAGTGGATAAAGCATCGACCCTGGATTCAGGAGTCCCTGAGTTCAAATGCAACCTCGGACACTTGAAACTTACTAGCTGTGTGACCCTGGGCAAGTCATTTAAAAAAGAAAAGAAAAGAGTGAAGGCTGGCTGGCCTGTACCTCTCTACAGAAAGGAGGCCCCAGGAGGAACTCATCAATGGGATGAGGGAACCAGTCTGGGAGAGGTTTATTCTAGGATCAAAAGGCCACACTGATAGCTGTAACTTCCAGGGCAAGGAACCCCTATGGGTTGAAAGAAATTCTAGTACAAGACTACTTCCAAAGCCTTGTTTCAAAGTCCAGAAAGTCAGAAGAGCTGGGAGGGAAAGGAGAGGCCATTTGCTAGCAGGTACAACATGCCCAGCTGATGCAATCTTTGTGTGGAGAGAGATTGGAGGCCTGCTTCCAGAAAGACAGAATAATGTGCAATGGAGAGCCCTGCCGCCCCATCTGGACCTTGTGTGGACACTTTGTAACTGATCCTAACGCACTAAACGCATGGTCAAGAGGAACCTCTTTTGGGGGAGCAAGAACTGCATTTAAAAAAAAGAGTACTAACCAGTCCAAGTGAGTTTCTTGTTCTTTTTGGTCTTTTCTTCCCTGGTGGTGTTTTACCACTTCATTCTCTAAGGACAGTGATATTAATTTCTACATAGCATAAATCTCACCATGTTCACTTTCAAATGCAGCATAGCCCTTGGATAAATCATTGTCTCTACTATGGCTGAGCTGAGTTGGTTGAGTCTTTCCTCAGGGCCTTCTTGGTGCAGTGGATAGAGCACTAGCCTTGGAGAGAATTCAAATCTGACCTTAGACACTTGAATGCTTACTAGCTGTATGACTCTCTGCAAGTCACTGAACCTCAGGGCCATCTCCAGTCATCCTGATGTATATCTTGCCACTGGACGCAGATGGCTCTGGAGGAAAGAGTGAGGCTGGTGACTCTGCACAGCCCTTCCTCACTTAAATCCAATTCATTACAAGTCATGACATCTGTCATGGTCCTCTTGAAGAATAAAGGAACAAAAATGAAATGACAACAAAAAGAACAAATTGTTATTGTTGGACCTCTCAAAGAAGACCAATGACATTATGGGGTGATGTCTTGACTTGGGCATGAATTGGATTTAAGTGAGGTAGAGCTACACAAAGTCATCAACCTCATTCTCTCCTACACAGTGATAAAAATCCGGTGGCAAGGCAGAAGTCAAGATGACTAGTCGTGGCCCAGGATACTACTGGACTGAATACTCAGGGGCTAGCTGATGGGTTTGTGAGGTTGCCATATCTGGTAAGGACTACCACTTATGGACCTCTGGTTGCTTACCATTTCCACCTCTCAAGACTCACAAAGGAATATATGCTTTCAGTATGCCTTCATCAAAAACATGAACAAACAAATGCAAAGAAGCAAAGAACAGAGTCCTGGATTCACAGTCTACAGTCTGGCCTTGAATGGGGCCTGAGGCCTCTCCTCATCCAGAGACTTATAGAATATCCATCCTCAAACACTTCCAGGGGGAAAAGAAAAATGCACTTAGCACATCACCTGAAATAGAGTAGGTGCTTGATAAATATTGGTTTATTGATTGATAATATTGATAAATATTGGTTTATTGATTGAACACTTTGGTGATTTGGTGTCTTTTGAATGTATCCTAGTTTTGGTAATTCATTCTGTCATCACAGGCACTCAAAAAAAGGCTCCTCTCCAACATGTAGTTGATTGGCTAAAATCATTTATGGACTAGAGGGCTAATGATATTTGTGTGTGGAAAACCTGAATCTAAGTGATCCTCCAGCTTTAGCTTCCTCACTGGGAAGGATTATAGCATATACCACCATGCCTAGCTTGTCTCCCATTATATTTAAATAAACATGTCATTTTCACAACAATTAATTCTGTTTTCCCATCCCCATGAGTTTCCTGTTTTTTAACATTCTGAGTATTTTCACTTTATCATATTTCCTGCAAGTTACATGATTTCTTATGATGGAATTGCTCATATTCCTTTTTTTGGTTGTAAAAGAAGTTTCGGGGACACTGAATGCATAGTACATTCTTTAGGGATGTATGTCTACTCTATTTTGATCCCACAAATTGGAGTCATATGTGCAACTATACTTTTAATGCTTTTTAAGGTGACTTCTACTGGGAAAACCCAAATTAAAATTAAGAGACGGAGAGTAACCCATCCCCTGGGGAGTCTCTGTTGTTCCCTTTTGATGAGGAAAGCCCATATAGATGCTTTAGATTAATGTTTTATTATAATTATTTACATTAAAATATAAATAACATCTTAGTTGATATTCTAATGTTCCTTGAGTTAAACTTTGCAGCTTCTTATATTCTCTAGGACACTATATATAGTTTTTCACTTGCTTGTTTGTTTTTACCACATAAAGGTTTATAATAGATAATTGAAAACTGCCATATTCTCTCAGTTTAAAAATTGCATCAGATTTTATATGTGGGAAACACGCAGTTTAATTCTTTGATTCAAAAGTCAGGTAAGGTTGTCATTATAAAACACAGATAGAAGGTGTCCCCTAGAGGGTGTTACTAGAACTATTTGCAGGGGAAAAAATGTAAATGTCAAAAGCATAATGAATCTGTATTTGAGGAAAATTTTTTTGAAAGAGAAAAGAGAGAGAAGATAGAGAAAAGATAAAGAGAGAGGAGTGGGATGTTAGGAAAGAGAGAGATATAAAGAGAAAGGAGGGAGAAGTGGAGAGAGAAGAAAGAGGGGATGGAGAAGATAGAGAGGGGAGCAAAGAGTGGGGGGAAAGGGAGAGAAAGGGAGAGAGATTCAAGAGAAAAAGAAAGTAAAGAGAAAGGAGAGAGTGGGAGAAAAATTCAGAGAGGTAAATTGGGGCGAAAGGGAGAGGGAGAAGTAGAAAGAGGGGAGAGATAGTGAAAGAGGAGAGAAAAAAGGAAGACTAGAGAGAAGGAGGGGAGGGAAGGAAC